>NC_132907.1:5392500-5602500 GCF_047675955.1 Chlorocebus sabaeus
CTCCTCCAGTCCTCACATTGTGGATGCTTTAATACTTTAAGATCTCCTCTTTCCCTACCTCAGGTTAACACTCCTTCATGTACATCTCATCCCATAAGGAAATCAGTTCTTAGATCCTTTACTCTTACTGATAAAAATCTCAGTCAACCCAGAAGAATATTTTTAAGTGAAATTTTATACATTAGCCAAATGAAGTTTCAAACATTAGCCAAATGAAGTATGGGGCAGGGAAGTGGGGAGCCCCTGTCACTATTTCTTTATAAATTACCCAGCCTCTTTCCTCAGCTACAATGAATTACAAAGCATTGATTATTACATTGTATTGAGTGGCATACCTTAATGAATACTAACTCATTTCAGTGCTTTTTGACAACCTACCGAATTAACTTAACTGACTGTATTATTATGAGATCAGCTACTCAGCAGCAGCAAAGGTGCTAATTGGTGCATTTAGTAGCAGTGAAAACCTAACCTATAAAGATATTTGGAGGTAGAAAAATGGGAGCGCATTGATAATATAAACTAGAATGATTAGATTTCTGTCTATTACGTAGTGCAACAAAAATAAAGCCATTTTAATAGAATCATGTCAAAGGGCCTATGTCTCCTGCTTTGAAAACAAATGTGTTGGCTTCCTGTCAACATTTTCAGGGCTTAGCAGCAGGAGGTCATTACCCTTGGACAATGCTCAGTTACACAGACATTATCTCCAATTAACAGGTTTTAACTATAACAATTTCTCTTTTATTGAAAAAGGTTTTTTTTTAATAAAAAACTACAAAAGTGAATCCATAATCTTGTCTCCTTGACTGGGATTAGGATGATTACACGTACCCTTACACACATACACACACATGCACACATCTGAGTCAATAGAGTAGTTTTAATGTCCTTAAACTCTTTTTAAAGCATGGTAGACAAATATTCCAATCTTTACATAAACAATTTGCAAAGACAGCTTTTTCATCAAAAAATAGTAAAATAAACCTTTCCCCATGTTGATGAAGCCAAGACATTTTGAGTGTTTCAAATTTCTAAAATAAAGTAAGTACAAATGAAACATTTATCAATTATAATGCATTATGTTTTCTGTCTCATTTCAGAAGGTATTATGGTAATAATTCTGGATGATGGCCAGAAGCTCAGAGGAGAATTTTTAACACCCTCTCAATAGACACATTTATAGCTTTTAACTATGCAGAATATTGGTCTTATCAGCGCATAGCAGGGAAATGATTAAAATATTTCAGGCGAACTCAAACTTGGTTGTCCTTAGGTGGAAACGAAGCATCATTCTGGGCTGAAACCTCCAATTATATAAGATAGGAAGTCACAGAAAGACATCAGATTCATACACTGTCAGTCTACACGACAGATGGTAGTGTCTGGCAATGCCTTTTTTATAACAGAAAATATTATTATAAAAATATCCACAGAAGACATTTTTAGTTCCTTGACTTAATATGTGGAAAAATTAGAGATTTTTATAGAAATTAGAGGTTTAATACTCAATAGTATGAAACAGTAGTTTTCTTTGAAATCTATGCATTAACTATTCTGTCATTTCTTAGAGAACTTTTTATAGTTGGAAGTCATCTGTTATTTTAATCTCTCTCTTTCTCTCTCTTTCTCACCCATCTATTTAAATTCAACCTAAATCTATATGTTTTTATACAACAGTTAAATCACACTATCGAGTGTTGTGATGTGCTGTAAATCACATTTTAGCCTTCCCCTCTGTTATTACAAAGGAACTGCCTTTATCTCAAAGGGGGTATTTCCTTATAGATGAAGTTTCTTGAAGGTAGAATTCTCCTGAGAGCCACACGTTTGAGTGGCATGTTCTTAAGCATATTGCATTATGTGTCAGTATAATTAGCATATTCTTCTGGATTGTAAAAAGTAACAATAGCTGACAGCTGAATATGTAGGGAAATGGTCTGTAAAACTATCTAAGAACTAGGGAATCTAGTCCTTGTGTGGAACAAGCAGGTGTAGCACAGTTTTTGTGATCCTGTTTTGAAAATGAATGGAGGAGGTTTAGACTCCCAGGTGGTTAGACCATTCCTGTCTCATACTCAGACACCATGTTCAGTGTTTATACTGTGGGGTGCAAAGCAAGCCCAGAGGGTGGCTGAAAAAGAGAGAACAGAAATGGAAATATCACTGCCTGGTTTTGGCAAAGTACATAAGATGTATCAATATAGCAATGGAAACATCCCCAAGATTTCAAAGAATCTTACTAACGGGAAAAGGTCACTGTGTTCTCAGAAATGTTATATATTACAGCAGTGCTTATTCTCGAACTACCAGAGAACTGTAATTCTGGTTCTACCTCATCAAAATGAGCCTGGAAAGGTGGGCAGTTAGGTCTGTTGCATAGCTAGGACAAAGATGCAGAATGTGCAAAACTCATCGTTAGGTAGAAATAAGCAGCAAAAGCAAAATAGCTACAGCAAAAAAAAAAAAAAAGAAAGAAAAAAGAAAAAAAAAAGCTATTTTGGAGAATTTTATGAGGCAGAGAATGCCCTCTTAATTATACATACTGGAAAGACTTTTCAAGGAATTGAAGGGGTATTAGGACAGCCCACAGGACAGCACGTTTTCTTCCTTCCCTGGAGCGTACTTGATTTTGTGATCTACTTGCTGAATTTCAAACTAAAATGATAGGAATGACTATGTCTCAGGTCATTCTCACAGCTAGTTTTTCTTCTCCTAAACTTTATTTTGTGGATAAAAATTGTTGAAAGATTACAGGTGTTTATTTTCAAATGAAATTTGGAATTAAAAAATAGTAGACAAAAGCCCTGAAATTTTGAAAATAGAAGAGGAAAGCCTAAGCAGATTTACTACTGAATTAATTACTGACTTCACAGGTATGTGAGTATATTTATGTGTGTGTGTGTGTGTTTCACTTTCATCATCTTTCTATCTGTGACCCTAGCATAGGAAAAGAACACTGCAGCTTGATTTTAAAGGCTTCTACTACTGTCACTGTAACTTTAACTTTTGGACATATTATTCTTTGCAATATGTCCCACCCCCATTCTCCAGACTTCCGTGTGTAAACCTACCAAACCCTATAGTTTAAAGAAGCCACAGGAAAGGGTGCAGATAGTATCATATTTACGGTTTAATTTTCCTTTAAATGTATAAACCAATGTAACAGCATCACATGGACTAGAAAATATACAGTCTTTTACTTTGAACCAAAAGCGCACACCCCAGTATCAGCTGTAACTTGATTTCATTCACCTCTCTACTGTCTCAAAAACTATTTTCTGTGGCAGAATCCCTCTCACAGTAACAATAACTCATTTAAATGTATATGCCACAACCTTTTGCCTTTGGAAACAAAGAAGTATAATACAAAAAGTTTCTGTGAAGTCTAGAGTCTCAAATGTCCCATATTTATTTCTAAATTCCTCCATTAGAAACACATCATGTTCTATCGGAGGTTCTCTTTTACAGTACAGCCACTTCTAGGACATCTAGCTTTTTAAGTCAATACACTTTAGAGAGAAAGTCTTAAGCATTCTTGAATTATAAGAGGGTCAAGAAATATCTGGCCGAAGAGTAGGTTGTGGCACCACAAGCACAAACATCTTGAATATGCTGACTGGGACCAGTTTATATGGGTGGTTACCCATGGTAGGCAGTTTCCAATGTAACAGACCTCTGGGGCCTTGTTCCTTTTCCTGAAATAACTGAAGGTTTTTCTCAAGGACTGTCCTAGCAAATGCCAGTTATGCTGTAGGATTGTTTAACTCTGGATTGATGATTCATTAACATTAATACATCATTTATTTCTTACTTCAACTAATATTTATTAAGGTCCCCAATATGTAGGAATAACATAATAGGAATAACAATAGTAATAGACAGTAGGAATAACATAGTAATCATCCACAAGAAGAAAAGTGAAGTATAGATTAACTTGGATCTGTATAGGTAATAATTCATTTCAAAGCAGGGTTATCTGTGATGTAATGAGTTTCATATTACACTGGATGATTTCTGAAAATCAGAGACTACTTGGCTAACTCCAGATAACTAGACAACTATCCCTTTCCTGGAGATAGTCAAAAAAAGCACCGGAAGGACTTCATTTTTCCAAATGCTTGGGTTGAATAAGGATGTCCAGATAGTCTATCACAGACTGGTCTCAGTGTGGACTGGACCTAAACCTGAAGCAGTAAATCAGTTGTTTACTAAGAATCTCATGTTCAACACGCTTTGTGCTTGGGACACAAAGAAATGTGAAATTCATTCCTAAGTTGAAATATGGACTATAAGCAGAGAAATACACACAATTAAATAAATGGCATGTGAGTTCTTGAATTCAGGTCAAATACAAGAGAGTACTGGAAGAGGCAATGAAAATTTAAACAGTCTTAGTGGAGCATTCATTCAATTTCTGATACTATGAATCTCTGTGTTACAACCCATGTGAATTCCCATTCATTTTCACACCAAATTTATAAAACTTAGCATACATGTTAAAACTCAGAATTCGTGGTTGGTTCATCAAAGCAAGTCCTATTTAAATATCTCTTTATACTCAGAATATAGCACAATGCATTGACTCATAAAGCATAACAAAATAAACACTTTTTAAAAAGTGTTTAAGAACATTTGGAGGACATATAATAATAATCTTACTTTATTTTGGTTGTGTTGGTAATATATAATTTTTCTGAGTTATTCAGTTATAGAAAGATGATAATTAACTAAAACAAACCTTATTCACCAATATATAAAAACTGGCAGTATAGTTACACTCCAATTTGTTAAAGAAATTTTGCAGAACAGAAATGTAAATATTATATTTGCTCATTGAAAGTCATGTTAAAGTAATTTTGTTTATGAAAGCATTGAAGAGAGAGTGAAATGTAAACTTTTTTTCTAATAAACTCTCAGAGCTCAATCTTGTATATATAATATTAATGATTTAGAGTTAGAATAAATTTTAGCTATTTGTTGGGAAAGGAAATGTATTATGATTGAACACATGTACTCTTTCAAAACCTGTCTGGAAACATAAGCCTATGGTTGTATTTTTAATTTAACCTTTATGCAGTTATCCTTTTCGTAAGTATTAAAGTTTAAAATTAAAAATTAAAAAAAAAAAAAAAAAAAAAGGCCGGGCGCGGTGGCTCAAGCCTGTAATCCCAGCACTTTGGGAGGCCGAGATGGGTGGATCACGAGGTCAGGAGATCGAGACCATCCTGGTTAACACGGTGAAACCCCATCTCTACTAAAAATACAAAAAAATTAGCCGGGTGTGGTGGCAGGCGCCTGTAGTCCCAGCTACTCGGGAGGCTGAGGCAGGAGAATGGTGTGAACCCAGGAGGCGGAGCTTGCAGTGAGCCGAGATAGTGCCACTGCACTCCAGCCTGGGCGACAGAGCAAGACTCCGCCTCAAAAAAAAAAAAAAAAAAAAAAAAAAAAAAAAAAAAAAAAAAAAAAAAAAAAATTTAAATTATTCACATATTTTAGCAATGTAATTAATGGAAAGTAATGACAGATAGATGATGTGGTTAAATATATACACATAATATGTATGCATGTGCATACAAAGAGACAGAGTTGGGCTGGGCTCCCAGCACTTTGGGAGGCCAAGGCAGGTGAATCATCTGAGGTCAGGAGTTCAAGACCAGCCTGGCCAACAAGGTGAAATGCCATCTCTACCAAAAATACAAAAATTAGCCAGGTGTGGTGGCATGCACCTGTAATTTCAGCTACTTGGGAGGCTGAGGCAGGAGAATCACTTGAACCCAGAAGGCAGAGGTTGCAGTGAGCAGATATCACACCACTGTACTCCAGCCTGGGTGACAGAGTGAGACCCTGTCTCAAAAAAAGAAAGAAAGAAAAAAGAAAAAAAAGAAAAAGACAGAGGGGATTTTTATAAGTTCACTGTAATTTCACATGTAAAAAGAAATGGGAAATGCCACAATGTAATATTCTCTTTCTACATGCAAACATTCAAACTATGCCAAATTCTACTTTTTTTTTTTTTTACCAAATTCTTAAGATCCATCTGTTTCTTGATGAAATATACATTTTATTCCAGTTTCGATCATATCAACTACCTCATTTCTCAGAACATAGACTCTGTGAATGCAAGGATATATTAAACATGTGGACAGTCAAGGTAAAATGTGAAATCAATGAAACTGGCCTTTCTACTTTCCCTCTCCCTACCTTTATCAGCCTGATTGGTGCCTCCACCTACTCCCCTGATGAGCAGTGCTTCCAAGCCTTCTTATGGCTTCCTAGAAAACCCACTAGTCCCCCTTCTAAGCCAAGATATGGAACCAATCAATGGGTTTATCACTGGATGGATGAATGAGGAAAATATGATGTACATAAACAATACAGTACTCTTCAGCCTTAAAAAAAAAAAACACACAAGGAAATCCTGTCATTCGTGACAACATGGTTGAACCTGGAGGACATTATGTTCAGTGAAATAAGCGAGGCACGGAACAAATACTGCATAATCTCACTCATACGTGGAATCTATAAATGCTTAACTCTTAGAAGCAGAGAATAGAACTGTGCTTACCAAGGACTGCAGCTCCAGGGTGGGGAGAAATGTTGGATAAATGATACAAATTTTTAGTTAGATGGGAGGAAAAAATTCAAAAGATCTTTTGGATCTATTGTACAATATGGTGGCTGTAGTTAACAACATAGTGTATTCTTTAAAATTGTTGAGAGTAGATTTTAAGTGATGTGTATGTACATGATAATGGGAGGTAATGCATATGTTAATTAATACGATTTAGCCATTCCCCAGTGTATACATATTTCATAACATCATGTTGTCCATTATAAATAAATACAATTTTATTTGTCAACTAAAATTTAATTAATACAAAAGAATTTACTTCCATTTATTACATAAACTACAGTGAAATGTTCATAGCTAAAAGGATGTAATCAACTCTCAGAGGTATTTATATTTTAAATGTTTACTATTTCTCAATAAACAAGTACTAATCTACCACTGATTTGGCACTGGCTGTGTAGCATTGGCTGAGGCTGAATGAGACACAAAAGATATATAACAGATTGTCCCTGCTCTTGAGGAGTTTGACACTGTTTGGATTGGAGGAGATATTGCTAATATGAAACATTCTGAGCAAAAGTGCCAGTCTTTGAGTCTAAATAATTGGAATTCTCAGTTGTAAGCATTTGGAGTGAGTTGGAGTAGGTAGAAAAGTCTTCAGGAAGGACACAGGTTATTATCAGAACCTTAAGTAATACCAGAGATTTGAATAGGCAGAGCCAATGACTGAGTCATTTCCAAAACTGGAAAGAGCACGAGCAAAGGCGTAGAGACAGGCAACAAAAGAGCTGTGCAAGAGACATTTTGGAGACTAATTGAATATGACATCTGCTAGTCACTCAGATCAGCAGACCCGACCTAGGGATAAGAGGAAGGACAGCTGTATCTGTCAGGAGAGTGAAACTTAGTGCAGTGAGAATAAACTCAGGCAGCTTGGGTAGCATGTTAGTTTTCTATTCCTGCTTACATTTCTGGAGGTTATAGGGAAGAATGCTATTCCTTACCTTTTTCAGCTTCTCCAGGCTGCCCACATTCTTTGTCCTCCAAAGATGTCCATGTGTTAATCCCTGGAACATATGAATTCTGTCACCTTACATGGCAAAGGGGACTTTGGTGATGAGATTAAATTAAGGATCTTGATACTGGGAGGTTACCCTGAATTAGCCAGATGGGCTTCTTCAGCGTTTAAGATTAACACAAACTATAGCAAACATCTTATAAAAATAAAAGTTTCTAGAATAAGGAAATCTTTCAAAAAATCACTCAGCAAATGAAACTACTTGATACTGGTTTGCTTGTATGTTTGTTTGTTTGCTTTTTGCTTTTTTTATTATGCAGAAAATGAAACACAGAGAAATTAAGTTACTCAATTTCTTAGTTAGGGAGTGACAAAACTAGGATTTCGACTTCAGTTCTCCTGGCTCTTTATCACTAAACCAGCAAAGTGCATTTGTGTTCTTAGAATTTGATAGTGTTTGCATGTTCTCACTCATAAGTGGGAGCTGAACAATGAGAACACATGGACACAGGGAGGGGAACATCACACACTGTGGCCTGTCGGGGAATGGGGGGCAAAGGGAGGGAGAGCATTAGAACAAATACCTAATGCATGTGAGGCTTAAAACCTAGATGATGGGTTGATAGGTGCAGCAAACCACCATGGCACAAGTATACCTGTGTAACAAGCCTGCACATTCTGCACATGCATCTTGGAACTTAAAGTAAATTTAAAAAAATAATAATTTGATAGTGTTCTTCCACCCTAGGAAAATTTCTACCTGACTGTCTAGTATATTTTGTTTCCAAACCATGCAAAACAGAACGGATGGGAAAATGAGTAGAGGCTGACACAAAGTGTTTTACTACCTTGAGGCTTTTTTATGAATAAAAACTCATAAAAGAATCCACACTGACCAAGTCATATTTGTCTTTTATTATAAATAAATGTGTGAAAGTCACTCCTTCTTAGAAGTCTACTCCAATGTCATTTTTGGAAAGTCTACTGTCTCAGCCACAGAGCTGTTCCACTCAGTTCTCCTATCAAGAGGCAACTTGCTACAGAAGAGCAATCAGCCAACAACTTTTGGTTGTACCATCTTTGGAATCTGCCCTGGTATGTAATATAAGAACACATATTTTCCATGGGCTGCTCTCACCAATGATGGCAGAGTACTCTTCTAGGGCCTGGCTGTTTTTGTCTATCATGGAATCCTCTAGGGCAATCAATGAGTTGACTGAAACTTTGTCAGGGCAACACTGTACTCTGAGGTTCCTTCTATCCAATTCTCCTTCCTTTCCCTGCTCCTTTTCTAAGTGTTAAACCTGCATCATCATTTGATGTCTTTCATCATCTTTCCCCTCTCCTCTTTATCTCAAATGCATATCACTTCCAATACAGTTTTTGCACTTGTAACCTGCTTGCCACCTGCTTCCAGAGCACCTGAACTGACATTCATGATTATAACTTCAGTTCATTTCCTTACCAAAATAAGCTGAGACAACTTTTAAAGTAACAGGGCTACCTACGTCTCCTGCACAAATCAATTGCTGGTGACCAGGATCCTTTCTATTCTGCAGGTGGCCACCTGGAATGCGTAGTCAATGTTGTTGCATTATGGTATTATAGGAGAGCAATGCTGGTGGCAACAAGATGGAAAACTATCTATAAATACTTCCAGTCTCCTTGCCAGAAAGGCTGGTGTGTTCTGTTGTTTCATCCATACCTGTAAAGAACAACCTGTCCCCTTATTTCCATCTGCCACTTGTAAGAAAATCAAACCTGCATTTCCTCACTGAGCACACATTCCAGCTTTTGCTTATATTAACATACCTGGTGTCCCTTTCCATTTATTAATTTGCTAATAAATTATGAGCCACCAGGGGAGATTTCATATCTAATGCTACATTTGAGATCATTCCTGGATTTTCATTTATCCTCCAAAAAAATTATAATGGTATTTTCAAGAATAATCATGTACATAAGCATGTGACTGTATTTTACCTGAACCACTTCCTAGTTCTATTATAAACTTTTGTTTTTCTTTTGCTTTTCAACATGGCATATGTGCTTATTTTTTCTACTCTAGTAAAGCAGCTTGACAGTTGGTATCTGTCTGGCTGTTTATTCAACATATGTACCACTTAATGCACAGGTCTCAGTGATACAGTCCCCACAGTCGATCCAACTGGGATAAAAGTCAACAAATAGAGCTTTGCAGGGAGTACATTTACTTGGGAAGAGATAAATATTTGAAAGGTGTTTAGCAGCTAAGATTTAAGCCTAATGTCATAAGAATTTACAGGGTCAGCCTCTCCCCCAGCACAGAAAACTCTCTTGATTTCACATAGGCACTCCATATGTTAGGAAATCACCTTTTTAATTAGATCTCTGTAGCCTCATTCTAAGTTACCACTGTCACAAGCCTTGGATAAGATCCTATTCTCAGGAAACCTTCAGCAAACAGTTAGCTGTAGGTTCTTACAAGAAGATATTGAGACAGATTCTCCCAGATTGCAAGTGATTTTAAATTAGCTGCTCTGGTAAGAGGTGGGTGTGGTGTTATTTCAACATCCTCATATGTTACCTGAGACTTTTCCCCAGGGAGAGCAAAATGTGTTCAGCAGTTTGCATTTTTCAAAGTGGAATTGGTCTGGGAGTTGTGTGGTCTCTTCTGGTCTACCTGGACCAGACAGCAAGACAAAACCCAGAAATTCCCGACTCACTGTGGCTCTCCAGACTGTTGAAGTTTGATCGACCTGACAAGCAAAGCTATTGAAATTTTAGAAATTATCTTCAAGAAAGGATAAACTGAATGAAATAGTTATATCTGACAAAAAGTTGTATACCAAATTCATTAAACAGACTGTCAGATACCAACCTCCCCAAGCCTTAAAGAAAAACATTGTCAATACTTTCACTTATTTAGTGAAATATATATATACATACATATTTATATATGTAATTACATATATATGTATATTACATATATGTATAATGTCATAAGTATAATGTCATATGTATGTCATTATACATACATATATGCATAATGTATATATACATATACATATATGTCTATATATGTAATTACATATATATGTATATTACATATATGTCTATATATGTAATTACATATATAAATATGTAATTGAGGTTGGGTTTAAAAATGGCTTGCCAGAGTGACAAAGATAAACATCAGCACAGCCCAGATTCAAGTCTCATTGTGTATGAAACCAAAGTCCTGTTATTAACCAGTGTGATCCACTATCTACCAGCAATACAGCCTATAATGAAGGTTTAGGAAACCTGTTATGCCTTAAGACTTTTGTAGAAGTTATATGGGGCAACAATTATTGGCATGAGGATCTTTTGACTTTGAAGTTAATCTAGACTCCAGAGATAAATTAAATTCTAAAGCACCAATTCTCAAATGTAGTGCATCAGACAAAAAAAAAAAAAAGTTATTATCATTTGCAGACTCCTGTGGTTCTCCCATTCTGGACAGTGCTGCTGCCACTGGGGCCCAACCAAGCATTCCCTCTGTCAGCATCACCTCTCTCCCTTGGCAGTTGCCACACAGCTAGGCAGACGAGCTGCATTTCTGGAGTTTTTATCCTTTCCCTCTGCTTCTGGATTTTAATGGAATGTCTCATCACAGGACATGAGATCTGACACACCATCTTCTGCATCAAAGATGTTGGCATGCAAAGGGACAGAATGATATAACTTGGAATTGATGGAGCGCTAACTCCCTGTGGGGAAATCTTTGACCAGCAGGAAAGAGAGGAAAAGGGAACCCAAGAAGATAAAGGTCTTCTTTTTTCCTCACCCTCCAACTTAATAATTTCATACAGTATGTCCAGGAATATACTGTGTGCTGAGCTGTTACACCTGCCTAGTAACATCATGGCCTATTGGGAAGCAGTAGCCAGACATAAAAACACAGCATTCCATTTATTTATTTTCCACATCTGTTCCTTGCCTGCTTGCCCTTATTCCTCACTCTCCCTGCACACTGAAATTAGGTGCATTGGCTCCATGTTCTAGAGAGCTTGGCAAGCAAAGCCATTTGGTGAGAATTACCACATGGGATTGTTAAAAATGCAAATTCCCTAATGTTGACTTCCTCCACCTTAAACATGAAAACTTTTCTGGGTTATTATTTAATTCTGGATGCTATCCTTGAGTCACATGAATCTATGCATTTAAAAGGGAATCTATGACATAAGTCAATTTGTGCAAATAATGTCATTTTGCTTCTCTCTTTCTTGCTAAGAAAACTACAATTGTGTTACACTCAGCGATAAGCTTAGAGCTGGGCAATGGATGATGATTGGTCTATCTCAACTACAACACTTTCGCCAAATTTTCCAGCCTCCCTTGAAGCAAGAGATGCCACCTGCACCAGTTCTGGCTTAGATGGTTCTGGAAAAGTTTTGTTTTACATGATAGATGGGCCTGGCTTTGTATCTGACTCTTCCTTAACTCTTCTCTCCAGAATGCAGACATGATGCCTGAAGGTGCAATCGCCAGTTATTCACCAGCTTCAACAACTTCACCATCTAGTCACCATAAAGTGACAAGTAAGGAGAGGAAAGTCAACATGCCCAGGATGAAAGAGCAGAAAGATGGAAGTGTTGGTCCCTAATGCTATTGTTGCTGTATATAATATCCCAAGAGTACTTTTTTCTGGACTTCCCACATATGGAAAAACAAACAAAAACTGTTTAAGCCATTGTAGTTAGATTTCCTGTCATTTGTAGGCAAATACATTATTAGCTGACATAGATTCTTAGTTTTGTGTATTGCTTTGACAACCTCTTGAAACCCACGATTTCCCATGTGGAACTCACTTAACGATGACATTGAATCCAATTATATCAAAATAGAGGAACTAAAATGAAAACTCAACTAAAATAGCAGAGCAGAGTGGAATGCACAGCAAGTTGATATATCACACAGCCCATATATTGTAAACACTTACAACAAGCACAGGATAAATATTATCTTCATTTTGCAAATAAAGATTGACATATAAGAAAGGGCTAAATATTTTCCCCTGGTATTACAGTTAGTAAACAATTGAGATAATATTTAAACAGGAGTGTTGTGATATTTTAAAATGTGTATTTTTGCCCATATACAGTTTTATTCTGGAATGTATATTTGGAACAGTGATTGAATTTTTAATAAAGGTTTTACCTTAAACACTATAATGAGATTAAGTAAGTGTTAGAAGCAAAGACTTTCTTTCTAAATTCCTTCTCAGAGTCATTAATATTCCAATTTATAGTGTGAATCTCTATAAAAAATAATTTCCCTCTTATTTCAACAGGTACAATTTTCCTCCAAAGTATACACATCAATATCTTATTAAACACTAGTCCAAAGAACAAAGTTTGGAAAAGCTGTGTCAGCAAATTTCCATGTATTTACTCAATATTTGTGTAACATGCTGGAGTACATAATTTATGACAGTAGCTCATATGCACACACACATACATAGATATGTATCTATCTCTTTATATAGATATATTATATACCCATCCAAAAATCTTTAGGTATGATGCTATTAAGTCAAATGTCTTTTCTATAAAATATCCTATGTACCTCACTTTATCAATGCACTGATTTTTTTATTTCCCTTATTAGAAGGGAAATAATTCTAATTCAAAACACTGATTTTTTTATTACCCTTATTAGAATATTCCAAGAAGTAAACAAATATAGGAAGGACTTACTAACTTGTTCTAGTTCACGTAATGACTCTATAGTTGAACTAATTACTGAAATTTCTGCTTCCAGTTTATTTTATAGTCACTGGACAATCCTCTGTAGAATATTCAAGCTGATTCCTGGAGTCTGAAAAGTGAAGGGGTAGAAAAGAAAGCAGATGATGTTTAATTTTAAAGTACAACTCATTTTCCTTTTCTAGTTGAAGTAAAAGAAGAAACAAAAAAAAAGTCATGTAAAGTCACAATTTAAAAGAAATTATCTCTATTTAAGACTATAAATTACCAGCATTTCAATTAATGTCGATACTGTTTTGCAAGTTTACTGCAGTAGTCATATGATTATAGTGATAATGGAGTTCTTATTTTAATTGTGAGTTTTGCTTCTTCAAAAAAAAAAAAAATGTAGACTTATCATGCTCTAATAGATAGTAAAAAAAGAAAAGTTCAAACTGTGGGTAGTACAATGACTTTCCCCAAAACAGATCTTTTCCTTTTAAGCCCCAGATCAATAAATGACCCTTTTGATCAAAGAACGAACTAAAATCTCCTCTATATTTTGCTTGTTACTTTCATTTTTTTCCCCAAGAAAAGATGAAGCCACTTAAGTGGCAGACCACAAAAGCACTGTGATACTTTCATCCTAGTAAAGGGTTCAAAAAGTAAATAAAACTTTTTGGAACTTATACTTAAGAACAAAGCTAGCACCCAGGAGTTCAATATCCCTTTGGGGTTAGGGGTTTATTCAGAGCATCAAGAATCAGTATTTCCATCTAGACATACAAGTGATCTAAATAGTGTTCATAGAACTTTAAAAGCCTTTTGAAATAAAAAGTAGAGCAAACTACAAAAGTATCAATTCCAAGTTTTCCTACATCGCTCCTACTTTGTAGAACATTTGGTCAGGATGGGGGGTGCGAGGGCATCACATATCAATCAGCTATGAAAGAATGCACTGGTCCACGTGGGCATGGCACAGGAATAGACTAATGAGAGCCAAGCAGCGTGCCTCTCCTCTTCAATTAGCTTTCAGTCGATTTTCACAGGAGTCCACTGGGTGAGGAACCTCTGTGGGTATTTTGCCACCACTAGCAGGTCTTTATCTTCTTTTAATCTGTTGAAATAAAGACTCAGAAACAGAGTGCAAATGCCGAAACGTGAAAAGAAATGAGACTGAGGTATATGGGGGAAATGATGCACATGTTGGCAGCCAAACTGGATATTTTGGTATTAACTGAATATCTGCGAGTCAAGGGAAACTATCTGCAAAGTTGATATTTCTTTCTTCTTTTTAGGAGGTGATTTAGATTATTGGTTCATAATTGGATGAGGAGGTTCAACTGTGAATTTTATGATACCAAGAAACACTATTTAGAATGTATTTTAAATGTTAAGGAGAAAGTACAAAATCTCCCTGTACCTTCACCTTCTAGCATATTGACAGAAATAAAGCAGCACCCACTCAATTCGTATATCTGTGTTGTTGCATAGGCAAAGATGCTGAAAATATGCTCAAGTTCAATGTCCGGATTTTGATTATCTTTTATTTATCTCCTCTTGGCTCTAAGTAGATTCAATACCTGTTTTGTTCCCACCATCAGTTAAATTCACCCACACAAATGAGTACTGAAATCTAGCTGGAAAGAAAAACAAAAATGCTTAGATATTTATGTGGAAAATGTGCCGTGAGGAAAAAGCCACTATAATGTCAGAACTGAAAAATGGCAGTTTTGTATTTGAGCATTTCTTACTGGAAATGTTAATTGCAAAATGTGCCAACTAAGATTTGCTATGTCGTTACCAGCACTAGTATATCTTATTTGCCCCTTTGTCTTGCTCTACATTCATGCTCTGATCTGAATGAGTGATGTTCTTCTTGAATAACCACTCTGTCCAAATTCTATTTCCCTTACCTTCCTTGCTTTACTAGTTCTCGGGTTTCAGTCTCTGTTGTTTTCCTTGTCTGGAACTCCTTCTGGAATTCCAGCTTTATAAAATGCTATAGTGAAGGGTTGCAGGATTTTTTCCCCTCCACTTGTATACTGCCAAGGGACTCTTTTTGAAGACCTTATTTTCACCATCAAGAACTAGGGAGGCAGACCCAGTGGCCTTAAGGGATTTAATTAGAGTTCACCAAGTTAGAATCTCCAAGCTCTCAAAGACCTAATTTAAATACAAGTTCACTCACTTTTTCAACTATTTCTTAGGTCCTTATTAAAATTTCAGGTTATTAAAGGGAACATCCTGCATTTTGCAAACACAGAAAATAAATCTGGGTTATGCAGAATCTCAAACATCTTCCAGGTGCAAACACAAAATCCTGCCAATTGGTAGGAAAACAATAATGAATTAGCTTATAAATTATTGAAACAACCACTGTGGAATTTTTGTCAATCATGATAAGTTACTTTATATTGGTAGCATCAGTTTTATAGGAGATAGTTAAACATTAGTAGTAGATTAGTGAGAGATAATATATAACTTAACATATGTGTGGTCAGCTGTCCTAATATCCTCTAGGAAAAAAGTTATTATTATGACTACTCTTACCCCTAGGTGGTGTCATTTTTGTTTTGTTAAACTGTCAGTCAGAAAACTAGTCAAAAGCTAACGATGAATCATATCAATTTACAAAACCTTTCTTGTCAATCAGTGCTCTGTTACACATGGATATGATAAAAGAGTCACTTATAACATGATTTCTGATTGACAACAATTTTATGAGAAAAAAAATGCTTGGCTTTTTTTTTTGCCCTTTACTTTCTACATTAAGTGTTGTCTTAATTAGACTTTCTAAACAGAGATTGGCTTAAGACATAAAGAGACTACACTATGATGTCAAATATTAAACTAACCACTAAAATCCACATAGCTTTCGCATAAAGAAAAACAGGGCCATAAGGTAAGGTCTCCCTAAATGAAGTGTCACATAAACAGGAGAAAGATACAAAAAGAAAAACAAACAGGTCACTTCCACAGCATTTAATTGTTAAAGCCTCCTTATATAGATCACTCAAACCAAACAGAAAAAAAAAAAAAAAAATCCATAGACCCGAGAGATAGACATAAAATGAAAGCTTTGCCACTTTAATTTGATTTGGGGAAACTATTTACAAAACACTTCACCATTGCTTTGTTGCTGTTTTATTGTTGTGGTTCTTCTGTTTTGTTTTTTAAATTTCCACCAGAAAGAATACTTCTTAGAGAAATAATTTGAAGAACTCTATTATAGCTATACTTTTCTAGTATTTCTCAGCTCACATCCCTGTAATATTATCAGATAATTAGCACATGACCATACTCAAAGTTAACTCTCACTATCATTTTAATAACTGGTTTGAAGATCTGGGTCTATACAGAGAGCTACCGGTAAGATATAGGAAGAATTTAGGTCATCTGTACACATTGGGTTTTATATTGTCTATACGCTTTTAGTAGGCGTAAAATCTTAGGTACTTCTCCAGCTAGTATTTTATTCATTTCATTCTTAAGAAAAATATAGCAGTAAAGACACAAATATGAAATCTTTTATGCCAATTTACACTACAAGTCAAGTCATATTTTAAGCCTGATTATTTTTTGGCATTACTGCACAGAAAAATAGTAAAGTTATCATCTTATAAAAGCACATTAATTCTCAGTTACAACGTTACAAGAATAGTTTATTGGTATAAATTCTCATTCCCAAGATAAGATATTTTTCATAATTTAAAATTTTAAAGTTACGGCTTATAATGATAACCCAGGAAAAGGAAAATCTGTTTCTTCAGGAGATGTGTTAAATTTTTTTGCCACTTGCATTCCACCAAAAGATCATGCTTAAATTCTTCCATTAAATGTAAAATATTTTTCAGGTTTGCCTTGTTATTTAATTAAATTTAAAATCAGTTTTCAAAGACAACCACCCCATTCCCCCAACCCTCCAAAAAAACTTGTCATTTCATGACAAACATAGATTTCCTGAGAGATGGAAAACATTCACTGTGAAAATTACTATATTTATCCTTGAGACATATTTGGTAAAATTCACTAATTTGCCCAGTGCATAATTTCAGTATGTTCATAGAAAAACAAACTGTCTTACCGATGACTTTAAAACAGAATCCCTCTGCTCTTAGAATTCGATGGAAACAAGTGCTATGTAAATACTAATGATTGAGTATGATCTTCCCAGGCAGCAGGAAGAAAAATGCTCATTTTGGCAATACACGTACAGGCATGCACACACACACTTACATGAGCAATTCTTTAGGAAAGGTCTTTATAACATAGTCATAAAAATAATCAAAACAAAAATTTACAGGTACATTTTTAAGTCAGAGATCAAGACTGAGTATCAAAAAGTCCACAAGGTAGTATTGCTCCTTCTCTTAATGACGTAAGTCAGATGTTCTTTGGCTCCCAAATGGTTTCTGAAGATTCTGGTTGCACTTAATTTGTTTTACTTTGATATTACAACTTTTCTCCAATAAGGTGCTAAAAACCAAGAGAAACCTGTCTTTGGATCCCTCTGAGATCGATTTTTAGTTGATATAAACTAATTTATGAAAAGGAAATGGACTTCCCAAATTTGAAGGTGAATGTACTTTTAGCTTAGAGTAGTAATCCCAGTCTCCTCTCCAGGAAGGGTTCATACATCTCAAATTAATGACCAATTGCTCCTGTTTACTAAAAAGTAAGAGCCATTGGACATTCTATTTGCTTTAAAATACACGTACAACTAGATTTCTAAATTTTATTTTGACTACAAACATGGGTTGGTGTTATGTACTTCTTTATATTATTGTGTAATAGGTTTGATAAACAAAATTATTATTAAAATACAAATACGTTAAATATTTATAATTTAACTATTTCTTGTACTTACAATTCCAGTATCTAAAGAGGCAGAAAGAGTAGCCAAATTCAGTGATTTCATGAGCACAACAGACCATAACAAGCCATAATATGTAGTTTAACTCCTTGCATGCCAAAATGGAAGTGAGCAAACTAAGGATAGCCATAACTTAACTCAGGAATATTTTCAGGGAATACCTGACTTTGTAAATAAAATCCCATCTTACATATTTGCCTCTTTTGACTGGGGCATTTGAATTTACAATATTCTTACTATATCTATGACCAATTGGGAAAATAATTTTTTAAGGAACCAATCTACAAAGTGGGAGACATGAGATTGAATAACATTATAAAACTGAAAGGGGGTGTTGTTGAATCAAGAAAGGACTAAAGTTTTATTATGTTTTTAAGATTCTGTCACAATGCTCTGTTAATCTAAAACATGTAGGGAGAACACAAGAAAAGTTCAAAGTCCAGGGTTAAAATCACGTAAGAGTTTCAAATAGAATGTAAGGTAAAAGTTTAAAATATTATATGCACCATCCAAGAAACTGCTAGTTATGGTAGATGAAACATTTTGAGCATTACCATAAAGGAAATAACACTTAAAATACATTTCAGATCTATCACTTTTCTCTTTCTATCCTAATCCTTGTTCTTTTTCGTTTAATTTTGGGTTATCACAACACGCACCTACATAAATGCACTTAATTTTAGGAAAAAAATCGAGAAGCTTAAAAATAGCCAGAAATAGCCCCTCCACTAGTCTCCAGGTTCCTCCATTGCTTCTTCCTCAAATACAGCTATTTATCATTGACTATCAATCTGTGAGACATATGAGTGAATATGCTCATTTTTAATTTTCTGTCTTACTGTTAGGTTAACAAATGATGATCAGTATGGCCATTTGCATGATAGTGATTCTTCTTATCCATGAGGATGGATCAGTTTTCCATTTTTTTGCATCCTCTCTAATCCCCTTCGAGCTACCATTGACTTTCTTCACAGAATTAGAAAAAACTACTTTAAATTTCATATGGAACCAAAAAAGAGCCCGTGTACCCAAGACAATCCTAAGCAAAAAGAACAAAGGTGGAGGCATCACACTGCCTCACTTCAAACTATACTATAAGGCTTCAGTAACCAAAACAGCATGGTACTGGTACCAAAACAGATATATAGACCAATGGAACAGAACAGAGGCCTCAGAAATAGCATCACACATCTACAACCATCTGATCTTTGACAAACCTGACAAAAACAAGCAATGGGAAAAGAATTCCCTATTTAATAAATGGTGTTGGGAAAACTGCCTAGCCATACGCAGAAAACTAAAACTGGACCCCTTCCTTACACCTTATACAAAAATTAACTCAAGATGGATTAAAGACTTAAACGTAAGACCTAAAATCATAAAAACCCTAGAAAAAAACTTAGGCAATACCATTCAAGACATAGGCATGGGCAAAGACTTCATAACTAAAACACCAAAAGCAATGGCAACGAAAGCCAATATTGACAAATGGGATACAATTAAACTAAAGAGCTTCTGCACAGCAAAAGAAACTATCATCAGAGTGAACAGGCAACCTACAGAATGGGAGAAAATTTTTGCAATCTATCCATATGACAAAGGGCTAATATCCAGAACCTACAAAGAACTCAAACAAATTTACAAGAAAAAAACAAACAACCCCATCAAAACCTGGGCAAAGGATATGAACAGACACTTCTCAAAAGAAGACATTTATGCAGCCAACAAACATATGAAAAAAAGCTCATCATCACTCTTCATTAGAGAAATGCAAATCAAAACCATAATGAGATAACATCTCACACCAGTTAGAATGGCGATCATTAAAAAGTCAGGAAACAACAGATGCTGGAGAGGATGTGGAGAAATAGGAATGCTTTTACACTGTTGGAGGGCATGTAAATTAGTTCAACCATTTTGGAAGACAGTGGTGAGTCCTCAAGAATCTAGAGTCAGAAATACCATTTGACCCAGCAATCCCATTACTGGGAATATACCCAAAGGATTATAAATCATTCTACTATAAAGACACATGCACACGTATGTTTATTGCAGCACTGTTCACAATAGCAAAGAGTTAGAACCAACCCAAATGCCCATCAATGATAGACTGGATAAAGAAAATGTAGTGTATATACACCATGGAATACTATGCAGCCATAAAACAGATGAATTCATGTCCTTTGCAGGGACATGAATGAAGATGGAAATCATCATTCTCAGCAAACTAACATGGGAACAGAAAACCAAGCACCACATGTTCTCACTTGTAATTGAGAGTTGAACAATAAGAATACATGGACACGGGGAGGGGAACATCTCACACCGGGGCCTGCCAGTGGGTGAGGGGATAGGGGAGAGATAGCATTAGGAGAAATACCTAGTGTAGATGACGGATTGATGGGTGCAGTAAACCACCATGGCACATGTATACCTATGTTACAAACCTGCACGTTCTGCACATGTATCCCAGAAGCTAAAGTACAATTTTTAAAAAAGTGATGATTTAGGTCTAATCAGTTTGACTCTGTGCTTTAACCCCAGAGGAACACCCAATATAGTATATTAGAAAGCTAAGTAAAGATATAACATCTATAAAATGTAATTTATATAAAAACTTAAAGTTTCTATGTAATAAAGATAAGAAACTTGAGTTAAGGGTGAAAGAACTGCTAACTCAACAATTTTCTAGTAGTTTACTTGTGCCAGTGCTATTGGTATTGCTTCTGATGTGAACTCTCTCTATGGGACTAGTTTACTAGTATTCTTTGGAAAATAAGATTAAATAAAACCAGAAAGGGTAATCTATAAATCTTCTTCATAGGATGCTCCTAAACTATAACAAGTAACAAGGCATGGAAAGTAAGCAAACTACTGAGGGTACCATAAGATGATGGGGAACCCCGTTCCTGTCCCAGAATGCTTGGCATATGTTATGTAATGTGTGACTCTCTGTTTAAGAGTGGGTGCCAGTGTTGATTCTCATGTTAAATACAAATAAAATTAGCCTGTACACAAATTACATTTTATAGATACTATATCTTTATCTAGCATTTCAATATACTATATTTAGGTACTCTTCTGGGATTAATGAATCCCCCTCTCCAGGATGGAGTTAATAGTTATTTAATACTACCAGATCAATTTTCACAAAACCCTACTAAAGCTGTATCAGCCCTCTCAAACATTTGCATCATGATTCATTATGGATTTCCCAAACAAACTCATTTTGTTCTGTCTAGCTCTCAGAGCTTTAATATCATCTGCCTTCATTTTATCTTGGTGTCTCAGTCCCTATGACTTCTCCACACTCAAGCCTTGTTTCTTTGTCCTCCTTCTCCACCACACAGTGGAAATTTTTTCTAAAACTATCTTCTTCTTTTCCTATATTCCTGTCCTAATTCTACATCTTAAAGTTCCCTCTAATTACTTAAGTCTATACCTCTTCTTTTGTAAAATGGCATTGCTTATTGTGCCATATAAATCATCCCTCCATCTGAAAAAAACACTCTTTAGCCTTCTCCAGCCCCCTTCTCAATCCATTTGCATCTTTAATATCTATCTTTCATTTGCATAACAATTCAGTGCTTGCCCTTAAGATAAAGTGAAAAATCCTTAATGTGGTTTTACTAGGTATGTGGCTAAGCTGTGAGCAACAAAACTCAACGTGAGTGATTTAAATTACACAGAAAATAATGTCTTCCTAATGTAAAAGTCTGGAAGTCAGCTTTAGACTGAACGGAAGCATCGCTTCCAGTATCAAACAATCCAGCATCCTTCTATGTTGCTGCTTTGTCATTCCTCAGGTTTTGCCCTTGCTCTGCCATCTAAGATGGCTGCCCACCCAACCACATTCCAAACAGCAGGATGGAGAAGAAGAGAGAGGTGGCAAAATGGCCTCGCCCTTTAGGAACACATTTCAGAATTAATGCACCTCACTTCATCATACCATATTGCCCTGAATTAAATAAAAATGTCATACTTAGCCAGTAGGGAGGCTGAAAATTTTTAACACTTATTTCAGGTGATAATATCCCCAGCTAAAAATTGGGAATTTGTTACAAAAAGAAGGGTAAATAGATATTGAGTAGATCCAAGCACTGTTATATAAGGATTGCAAGGCTATCATCAAATTTATGCCTACCTCTCTAGTATTTTCTTTCTTTTTACTCTCTCTACCCTAGCAATCATAATTTTTTTCAATTTCTCAATCTTCTCCTTTTGCCTGAATCACACTATCTTTCTGACTTCAGGTGGTTAACATCGACTCATTTTCACTCCTCATCTGAAGGTCACTTCTTCAGGGAAAACTGCATACAACTGAGGCTCTTTATTGTAACTCTTTTGATGCATTCCTTATATTTCTATTTGTGTTTAATTATTACACTTTATTAAGCAGTCCAATCCATGAAGACAGGTCAGTGTGAAAGAAGTTCAAAGTGCCTTGGAAGTACGTAGAAATGAGAAAGGATTTTCATGGAGAAAATATCATATCATAGAGAAATTAATATCATAAAGTCAGAACAGACTTCGGTTTGAAAGTTCATTTTGGAAGTTGAACTTTGATCTGTGCAGGTGAAGATGATGGAAAAAGAACTAATGCAGCTCATTTATAGGATAAGCGGGACTTCACTGGAGAGAAGAAAAAAGCAAGTTTATTTTTTTTTCTAACTGTAAGTACTACAGATTCACTATGAGGATTCATTTTTCACCATCCCTGAAATAAAAAGACAGGTCCCATAGATTTTTCCAGTTACCTTTAAATAATTGAAATGTCCGACCATTCTCCTGACCCCATAACTTTAGGTCAGCCCAATATATTTTAATAACATCAAACTACTATCCAATTTAAACTACTTCCAGGGCCTGGGAAACATAACATAGGTAAGGGAAATTAAGAAGAAAAACTTAGTCTGATATGGGTGGTAGGATTATACTGTGGTACCCTCTGAATGGCTGTTTAGTCATTACTGTTTTCTCTCTCATTGGGTGATCTTGTGGATTCCATAGAGATGCTTCTGATGAGGCTCTCCCGCTGTAGCTCCCACAATGCTGGCACTGGCTGGCCATTTGCAACGCCTCCTCTGTTGAGATAGTTGCACACTTCAGTGTGGTTCTCTTGAGTGGAATTTTTTTAAAAAAGGCTACACAAGGTTGGATACTTTGTGCAGTGCTCACATCTGTTCCTTAAGAAACACCCACTTAACTTCCTCTAAACTCTGAAACTGAAGCTCATACACATGTGATTACTTCTCTGTGTTAAGTCTTTGGGAAGAGGCACCTGCAGCCAGATTCTCTTGTCTTTTTAGGTATGAATGAGGATGAGTCATGAGATCCTTCAAATTCTAGCGAAATTTTGTTGAACTTCCTGAGCCATTCTTTTGAAGTTTCTTTCACTTGATCTGAGGTGAGAAGAAAATACCTGTCTTTACCTCCTTACCTCCATACCTAAAAAGAAAATCGAATTTGGCTGAAGGTGCCTCTTCCTGAAGACTTAACACAGAGAAAGTAATTGCATTTGCATGAGCTTCAGTTTCAGAGTTTGGAGGAAGTGAAGTGGGTGTGTCTTGGGAAGCAGATCTGGACCCCACAAAGTTATCCAACCTTGTATTAGCCTTATAAAAATCCACTTGAGAGGACAGCATAGAAATTCTGTGCTCCATAAAATGAATGGGGAATCCAGAGCACACTTAAAAAATATCTGCAAAGAAATCTCTCCCCACCTTAGTATTCAACATTCTTCTGTTACAGCTTACATGTGAGAGAGGAGGCAGTTCCAGGACTAGCTTACTGTCTCTTAGCATATGCTGCAAGGATAACAAAACATCTTATTTTAGGATAAGAGAATATCTAATTCTTTTTGCAATTATGGCCTTTGTGGCCTGAAATAAAACTAAAAGACAGGTACTCATTTAACACTATATTTTAAAGGGGAAAAAGCAAGGTTAATGTATTTTTCAGAATTAGGGAATCTCTGGTTCATTCCTGTTGGTAGGTAACTTAATAACCCATACATACAAACAAAGAGACAAACAATAAACTGAGTGATTCAGCTAAAAAGGGAGGTTTGGGACTTGAAGATCATTCTTAAGAGTTGAAACTTGGTCCCGGAAGCCAAAGATGACCACCATAGCATTTCACTGTGAGATCATTTTTTAAAACACACTATATCATCCATCACACTTTTGTAATCACTTCAAACCTTGAGAATGATAAAATTTGCTGCAGGGACATTTCTATTAGTGACTCTATTATAATGTGACAGAATCGGATGGTCCCACTGGATTTACATAAGTCTGCATCTGATTCAAAAATTATAGAATTCCAGAGTAAAGAAATCATAATTCTGTACAACTTCTATTCATAATACAATAAAAAATATATTTTGTGAAGTTCCCATGCCACACAAAAATAAGAATGCAGTCAATAAGGACAGTATAGTGTCCTTTAATATAATTTTTTAATTGATGTCATGTAATCTAGACGAAAGAAAGCGCAATATGAGAAAAATCCATAAAATAGATAGATTAATATTAATGGTTTCCTATGAACATCCTTTTGAAGGAACTAACCCTATCATTCAATTCTAAGTCTTAATAAAGCAGAAAGGGAGTTGGGAAGTCATATGACTTGGTTCTACAAGAACCAGTTAGTAAATCTGAGTAAGACTGGCATAGATATGATAATCAAATCCAGATCTATTAATGATACTGCCATGAAAAGCATATAAATATAAAAATAAAAGGACAAGAATAGAGCCCTGAGGGACAACACATTTTACAGTAACTGTTTCTGATGAACTGGTACCCAATATACTATGCTGTGTCTGCTGACAAAGATAATTACATTTCAAACCAATTTAATGCTGTCTCAGAAATTCCAACTCACGTTTCTGGAAGATCTAACAATATATCACTGTCTATTGTGTCAAAGGTGAGTGATAGATCTAACTTTGAGAGTAGGCAACTGTTTTTTCCCAGCAACTCTCATATATTACTGAACATAAACAGGTAACTTAGTGGGAATCCCAAAATCCACGTTGGAATTTTATCAAATATTAATCATAGATAATTGAGTATTCAGGCAAAATAGCAAACATATTTCCATTATTTCTGTTTTTTCCTAAAAGAAATAAGAGTTAGAAAACCTGTGTCAAAATCTAGCAGGTACCTAATTAATAATCTTAAACATTTGTTGAATAAATTTTTATTCATACATGTATACCATTTCAACAGTCAATGAACTAGAGAAGTAAAAGACATATAGAATATTAGTAGGTTATAATATTCTCCTTATTGAAAATTACATTCTGCCCTTGTTTTTCAAGTATGAATAGGGTCAAATAACTCCTCAAAGCAGATAAAAAGCAAGACAATATAACTGAATAACAAAGTTTCCCCAAAAATACAGAGAATTGTTTGTGTATTTCTTTAAGGACTTTTTTGAGTTAACATTTTTAAGAATAAAACAGTTAAGATTTATATATGTAATGAATATAAGTCCTACATTCAGATGTGTGAATAAAAATCATTTTCACTATTTTCTTGCAATCAGCAACCATCTCATTGAAATATGAAAATGTCAGTTCTACTCATTCTATTGTACTTCCCTTGGCAGGAATGCCATGGTTATCAATCAATGCCAACTGCCACAAAAACATCTGCTTTCCTAATCGTAGTAGTACTTTCAATTTTACCATTTCTGCTGTCTCTAAGCCCTTCTTTGTGTCTAGTAGCCACTTCTCCATCTTCCTGAAACAAGTTCCCTGAACCAAATTCCCAGCAATTTTCTGCCCTGACCCTACCCACAGCAGAGGTATGACTATTACAAAGTTGTTATCAACATTCATGTACATAACTTTGTGTGAATGTAAGTCTTCTTTAGTCTCAGGAACATGGGTAAAAGTGGCATTGCTGACTCATGTGGTAGGTATATGTTTAACTGATTAAAAATTGCCAATCTATTTCCAGACTGTATCACTTTGCATTCTCACCAGCAATGTATGAAAATTATGGTTGTTCCACATGTTTACCACACTCGATACTGAATTTTTTATTTTAGTCATTCTAGTAGGTGTTTAGTAGTTACTTCATTAGAATTTTTCTAATGGATAATAGTGTTGAATATAGTTTATGTAATTATTTTTCACACTTACAACTCTTTGATGAAGTGTGCAAGTTTTTGTCTATTTATTTATTTATTTAGAGACAGAGTCTTGCTCTGTCACCCCAGCTATAGAACAGTGGTGTGATCCCAGTTCACTGCAACCTCTGCCACTCGGGTCCAAGCGATTCTCCCATCTCAGCTTCCCTAGTAGCTGGGACTACAGGTGTGCACCACCACACCTGGCTAATTTTTTTACACTTTATTAGAGATGGGATTTCACCATGTTGCCCAGGCTGGTCTTGAACTCCTGAGCTCAGGCAATCTGCCCACCTCAGCCTCCCAAAGTGCTGGAATTACAGACGTGAGCCACCACACCCTGCCCTTAATTGGGTTATTTTCTTATTATTGAGGTTTAGGAATTCCTCATATTTGTCAGAGACATGACTTGCAAATACTCAATCTGTAGCTTGTCTTTTTATTTTCTTGACAGTGTCTTTGGTTAAAAAAAAAAAAAAAGTTTTTAGTTTAAAATAAGTCAATTTTCCAAAAATTTTTCTCATGAATCATGCCTTTCGTGTCATTTCTAAAATTTCTTGGCCTAACCTCAGAGGAGGAAGATTGACTCCTATGTTTTCTATTAAAGCTTTTATAGATTCGTGTTTTAAATATAGATCTGTGATCCATTTTGTATTAACTCTTGTGTAAGGAATAAAGTTTAGGTCTAGGTTTATGTGTTTTCAAATGGATGACCCATTGTTCCAACAGTATTTATTTAAAAGGCCCATCTTTCTCCATTTAAGATGCTTTTGCATCTTTAACATTAATCAAATGGCCATATTTTGTAGGTGAGTTTTTTAATTCTCTATATAGTTCCCTTGATTCTTGTGTCTATCTCTTTGCCGTTACTACACAGTCTTTATTACTGTCCATGATGGATATCGATCAATTATTTTTTAATCAAGTAAGTTCGCTTAACATGTTTTATTTGGTCAATTGGTGCTGTCAAACCCCTTAGTGAAAAGAATCTTTTATTTGGTTGAGATGGGGGAAAATGGCTAGTGTGGTAAAGAATGTACATATGGGACCTGGCCTCCAAGATTAGGGCAAAGAGTCCATCTAGGAGAAGTTGGTGGATACTAAAGACCAATATTGCTCACCTGAAAATGAATGTTAGTCATATTTTGTAGAGTTTGAATCTATTTATATGCAGTATAATTCTTATGAAATACTGAAGGACACCCCATGCAGATATCTGTAACTACTTTTTATGTAATTCTCTATTTACTGAAACTTCTAGCTGTCTCAGTTTCCCTGAATTCCAGTTTCCAGCTCCAACTCAGCACGGCCAACAGACTCTATTTAGGTTTCCCTCACTGTGCTCATAATCTAGAAGCTCCCACTGGACAGAAAACTTGGGTGACATTGGGGCTTACCATCTTTGTTTTGCTTTTCTCAAAGGTAAGAGTCCATTGTCATTGTCACACGAAACAGTCACTCCATGTGTTTTTTTACTTGCTCGTTGTTTACAGTAGAAGGTTAAGTCTAATACTTAAGTCATTATCATAGCTGGAAACAGTATTCCTTTTTGAAAAAATGTTTAACTTCTTTGAATAATATTGAGTTGGGCCTGTGTATATATTTATGTGAATAACAAATAAAACCATATTAATATTTGCATACAGATATTTGTGTGAACATAAGATTTTACGATGCGATTGCTAGGTGTAGTAAGGGTATGATAACTTTCTAGGGAACACTTGTAAAGTGATTGTACCATTTGCATTTTTACCATCAATGGATGAGATTTCCATTTGCTGCTCCCATCTTCATGGTTTTTTGGTTTTTGTCTTTACTTATTATTTCTATTCTATGAGATTTGACTTTAGTTTGTGTTTCCCTAGCAACTAATGATGTTGAACATATTTTGTGTGCTTATTTTCTATCTGTATGTCTTCTTTGGTAATGGGTCTGTTCAAATCATTAGAACATATTTTTAACTGGGATGTTTGCTTTCTTATGGTTTTTTATTTCATTGTATTTTTAAATTTAAACTTTTATTTTAGATACAGGAGGTACATGTGCAGGTTTCTTAGATAAGTATATTGTGTGATGCTGAAGTTTGGGGTATGAATCACATCACACAAGTAGTGACCATAATACCCATATGTAGTTTTTGATCCTCATCCTCCTTCCACCATGCACCCTCAAGTAGGCCTCAGTGTCTGTTCTTCTTCTTTCTGTGTTCAATGTTCAGCTACCACTTACAAGTGAAAATGTGCAATATTTAGTTTTCTGTTCCTATGTCAATTTGCTTAGGATTATGGATTATGGCCTTTATCTGCATCCATTTTGCTGCAAAGGACATGATTTCATTATTTTTTATGGCTGCATAGTAGTCCATAGTATATATGGACCACATTTCCTTTAATCAGTCCACCATTGATGGGCACCTAGGTTGATTTCATGTCTTTTCTATTGTGAATAGTGTGGTGATGAATATACGAGTGCATGTGTCTTTTTGGTAGCATGAATTATTTTCATCTAGGTATATATCCTATAATGGGATTGCTGGGTTGAATGATAGCTCTGTTTTAAGTTCTTTGAGAAATCACCAAACTGCTTTCCACAGTGGTTGAACTAACTTACATTCCCACCAGTAGTGTATAAGCATTCCTTTTTCCCCACAGTCTCACCAGCATCTGTTGTTTTTTGACTTTTTATTAATAGCCATTCTGACTGCATAAGATGGTATCTCATTGTGGGTTCGGTGTGCATTTTTCTGATGATCAGTGATGTGAAGCATTTTTTCATGTTTGTTCGCTGCTTTGTTTTTTGCTATTCTAGGTTTTTTTTTTTTTTTTTTTTTTTGCCTTTCCAAATAAATTTTAGAATTAACTTGATAATTTCTAAAATATATTATGCAGATGTTTTTGGAAGTTCTTTGAATTTATAGATTATTTAGGAGAAAAGTGAAATCTAAACAATGTTGAATCTTCCAATTCAAAAACACATCACTCTCCATTTACTGGCATCATCTTTGACTTTTTTCATCTGTATTTTGTAATTCTCGGCATAAAGGCCTGGAACATGTTTTCTTAGATTTACATAATTTTGTGTGCAGTTGTAAGTAATACATATTTTTATTTCAATCTACAATTCTTTAATACTGGGACATAGAAATTCAATTGATTTTTGTATACTGACCTAGCAACCTGAAACATTATTAAAGTCACTTATTAGTTTGGTAACTCTTCTGTAGATTCTTTGGAGTTTTCCATGTAGGCAATTATGTTGCCTGTGAATGGAGGTAGTTTCATTTCTTCTTTCCAACTTGTATGCTTTTAATTTTTTTAACCTTATTGAACTGCCTAAAATCTCCCATAATGTGTTGAATATGAGTTGTGAGAGCAATATCTTTTTAGACCCAATCTTAGGTGGAAAAAATTGTCTTTTACTAGTAAGTACAATGCTAGCTGAAGGGTTTTGTGTAGATGTCCTTTATCAACACGAGGATGCTCCCTTCTGCTCGTAGTTTGCAATGCCTTTTTTTTTTGAAACAGTCTTGCTCTGTCGCCCAGGCTGGAATGCAGCAGCACTTCTCGGCTCACTACAACCTCCACCTCCCTGGTTCAAGCAGTTCCCCTGCCTCAATCCCCCAAGTAGCTGTGATTACAGGCACATGCCACCACACCTGGCTTTTTTTTTTTTTTTTTTTTTTTTTTTTTTTGTATTTTTAGTAGAGACAGGGTTTCGCCATGTTGGCCAGACTGGTCTCGAACTCCTGACTTCAGCCAATATGCCCACCGTCGGCTCCCAAAGTGCTGGGATTACAGGCGTGAGCTACTGCGCCCAGTCTGAAATGTATTTTTAATTATGGATTGGTGTTGAATTTGGTCAAACATTTTTCCTGCATCTATGAAGATTGGAGTATGCAGGTAAATGTTTAACAACTGACAGTTATTCTGGAAGACAGAAAGCTATAAACAGCGCTGCTATTAACATTCATATATAAGTAGTGTTTTAAGTATCTGTCTTCAATTCACTACAGTTTTCTTTGAATTAGTGTTAATACGGTGTGGTTTCTTAATGCTTTTGCATTCAACCTATTTACATTTTTATATGTTTGTAGGCATCACAAAGCTGTGTCTTGCTTTTTATTAATCTATCTGGAAAAAAATCAGAAAAGAAAATTTAATTGAGGCACTTAAACCATTTGCATTTAAGATTTTACTGGTACTTTTAGTTTGAATCTAGCAAATAGCTATTTGTGTGCTATGATTATCACCTTTTCCTTGTACTCTTCCTCTCCTGACTCCTTTTGGATTAATATCGTACATTGTATGATTCCACTTTATGTTCTTTGTTGACATATTAGCTATACTATTTGTATGGTCTCCTTCAGAGTTGATAAAATACATCTTTAGCTATCACAATCTACCTTCAAGTCGTACCATCAAGTAGTCTTAACTTACAGCCCAAAAACCTTAACACAGTATACTTCAACTACCATACCTCCCAGTTGGGCTTGGTTTTATTGCCGTATATTTGTTTCCATCTATTTACAAACTCCACAATATTTTTCATTATTCACTATTTTTCTTGTGAACTGTCAATTATCCTCTAAAGTAATTTTAAACAATAAATAATGATATTTACCCACACAATTATCATTCCTAATGACCTTCCCCTTTAAGTAGATTTGTATTTCCATCTGGTATTATTTTTTTTCTGCATGAAGGACTTCTTTTAACATTTCTTCATTCAAAATGAAGGCAAAACAAAGACTTTTTAAAATATACAACTCAAAACCTGCTATCCATCCAATAAAAGTATAAGGCAAGCCACATATGTAATTGTTAATCCATAATACCTACATTAAAATGGTAAAAAGAGGCAAAATTAATTTCAGTAATGTGTCTTGTTTAATGTAATATAATCAAAATATTATTATTTCAATACATAATTATTAAAAATAACAACAGGCTGGGCTCAGCGCCCCTCCTGTAATCCCAGCCCTTTGAAAGACCAAGGTGGGAGGAATACTTGAGGCCAGGAGTTCAAGACTAGCCTGGGCAACATAGCAAGATGCCATCTCAAAATTAAAAAAAAAAAAAAGAAATTGCTGGAAATGGTGGTATGTGCCTGTAGTCCCAGCTACTAAAGAAGACTGAGGTGGTAGGATCACTTGAGCACAGGAGATTAAGGTTGCAGTGAGTTATGATTGCACCACTACACTCCAGCCTGGATGATATAACAAGAACTTGTTTCTACAAATAAATAAATAATGTATTAATAATAAGAATAATAAATTATACAATGTTTTTGTACTACTTCTTCAATATCTGATGAGACATTATACTCACAGCATATCTTAATTTGGACTGTTTACATTTTAAATTCTCAAAAGTCCCATACAGGTAATGGCAACTGTTTTAGGACATCAAGAGTATAAATTATTATCATTAGCTAAAACAACTATGGTCATTTTTGTTGGCTGAAAACAGAAACCATAGGCAAAGTAAAAAGTAACTAATAGATATTTTGTAGGCAACAACAAAGTATATTACATGAACCTCATATGTCCTCTTTTCATGAATTCTTAGTTCTCATAATTATAATAATTATCTCATTTTGAATTAAATTAAATTAACTAAATTTAATTTAATTGGATTTATGATGCCCAAGATTTTGATTTTAGGACTATGAGAGATAGAATCAGCTGGCCAGGCTTGAAGCAATAGAGATTACCACCTCTTTTCTTAGTTTATAATATAAAAAAAAAAACTGAACCAATTATCCAGGTACTATATGTAGCTGGCACCTGGGGCAAACCTCTCATGAAATGTTTGGGGACAACTGAATCTGTGTGGCTTTAACACAGATCGTCTCCTCATGATCTTTTTCTTGATGACATCCAATTCCCTATGAATCCTTTCTCCAAGGTCTTCCAAGCAACTAAGTGCAGGTTGAGCACCCCAACCCTAAAATTTGAAAAACAAAATGCTCCAAAATCTGAAACTTTTTGAGCACCAACAAAGCACCACACATGGAAAATTCCACACATAAGTATGTAACACAAACTTTGCTTAATGCACAACATTTAAAACATATTGACCAAGTTGGGAGGATTGCTTAAGGCCAGGAGTTCAAGACCAGCCTGGGCAACATAACAAGACCCCACCTCTACAAAAAATAAAGTTAGCTGGGTGTGGTGCCACATGCCTATAGTCCTAGTTGCTCAGGAGGCTGAGGCAGAAGGATGGCTTAAACCCAGGAGTTCAAGGTTGCAGTGAGCTATGATTGTGCCCCTACTCTCCAGCCTAGACAGAAAGACAACTCTGTCTGGGGAAAAAAAAAAAAAAAAAGAAAAAGAAAATAAAAATATATTGTATAAAATCACTTTTAGTCCATATGTATAAGGTGTATATGAAACATGAATAAATTTTGGGTTTAGATATTTGTCTTATCCCCAAAATATTTTATTTCATAGATATAAATATTATAAAATCTGAAAAAATTTGAAGTCTGAAACAATTCTGGTGTCAAGCATTTCAGATAAGGGATACTAGACCTGTATAAATTATTTGGATTCCTCAAGTCCTTTGGTTAGCCCTTGTACTAACCAAATACACTAATATTGGGAGAGTTTTAACATTAAATTTTGAATGGAGGGTTTGGTCTTGTTTGCACCTTTTTCCAAAATGTGTTTTGCCTTTTTCATGTTCTTGTTTCCTTTTTATATCCTAGTCCAACATTTATAAAAAATGGTCTCTATATGTGACTATTGGTCTAGTGGTAGGATGAAGATAAAATATTTACCTGTCTTATAGACCTCCTGCCAACCTGAAACAATGTTTCCATTCTGGAACCTGCTGCCTTGGAAAGAATGAAAGACTGAAACTTTAATATTCTCAGGAGTCTAGTAGATTCTCCAATTAAATATTTCCCCTCACAGCCAGAACTATCAAGGCTGTATATTTAAATATCTAAATAGTTATATCAATGTTGTTCAACAAGATAACCCATAGACATGAATCTCTTAACACTCAGCAGATATTTAGGTAAGAAAACTTGAAAACTGATATAGAAGCAGAGGAAATGGCATGTAGAAAGTTATTCTCTAACATTCTTCCTCTTCTAATTCTACTTTTAGAAAAAAATAACTGTCATGTATCTTTTTCTAAAAGTACATGAAGAAATAATTCATACACAAATTTCTGTGCTCAATTACTTCTTATACTGCCATATTTGGAAGATTGTATGACTGATTTGGCCACTGAAAACATACTGACTTGTATCTAAATCCTAATTCCAGCATATACTAGTTCTGTGGATTGGGAACATGTCTTTATCTCTTTACACATTTTTTCATATGTGTAACATATATAATAGATTATAAATAATGCGGATATAATACGGGAATAATAGCATTAAATTATATCTCATTCATAAAGCAGGCAGTACAGTGCCTGATACAGAGAGCTCAATAAATGTCATCTCTGGTTCTGGTCTGGTTTGGTTGACCATTTGGTCTCTTGACAAGGGGTCATTTTTTTTCAATTGCTTTTGTGTGTGTGTCTTATATTTTTATTTTAATGTTAGAAATTGTTGTAGAAGAACAGTAGAGACTAAAGTAAATAGAACTTATGGCCAAAAAAAGACATGACTTTTCTTTGATTAGGCTATCAGTGTCAGCAGTCTAGTCAATGTAGTCAGCAGTTGAGCTAGGTTTGGGATTTGTTACTAGCATAATTTTTCTTGTTATTGGTAGAGTATAGCAGTGATTTCAAATTTTTCCAGTAGTGGGCTGCTGCTTTCTTGAACTTATTGGGTGGTCTGGGGTGCCAGAGGATTATTCTCAGCATTCTTGCTTCACCTTAAGCTTTCAGAAGATAAGTCATTCCTGTACTATAGAGGTGGTCTTTTCTTACATTCTTCCACATTTTTTTCCCTCAGTGTCACAAGTGCTGTTGCTTGATAATTGGGACAAGTATAATGGTGAAGCCAGGGATTTTCTTAGTTTTTCTGCTCATACCTCAGTTTTGGGCAAATCCTGTGTGCTAAAACTGCTTTTGTTTCTACCTCTGCCTCAGGAAAAGTTGATGTTTTCCTGCACCCTGGGTGTCAGAGGGTCTCCTGACTCCTCCCCAGTGGCTTAGACTTATGACTGCCCCTTTAAATGACAGAAGCTTACAGGAAGTGTGTGGAGTTGGTGTCCCAGCACCACCAAATAGTCCTTTCTCAAGTATTTTGCCTTACTCCCATTTTTCTCATTGACATCCAATGGAATACTATGAAAAAGATCTGGAGAAATGTATGTGGACTACCCATCTGCCTGAGGCTCCCAGAGATTCTAAACTGTTATGTTAGCCCACACTCAGTTCTTAAGAATTTGTTAAAATTTTTCTTGTTTTCTTCTTACTCACTTATATGTTGGCTTCTCCTTTCATTCATTCTCTGCCAAATATGAAACAGTTTGTGTGAACCTTCTCTGTTGGAGAGTCTTGTCACCCTTTGGAAATCAGCTCATTTGATTGCTTTATAATCTCAGCTCTTTAATGCCTTACACAAATTATGATTTTTATATATTATATTGATTTGTTTTTGTTTTGTTGTTATCTTGTGGCTTACTACATCTTAATGGAAACATCTAATTTGAAGCATTTCTGATCTGTGATGGAAATGACTAAGTAGATTATTTGTAGAGATATACATGTTATATGATGCTTTATACATGTAAGATGCTCAATAAATATTTAAAATCAAACTCAATTGTATAGGGGACTTCAATTCAGAAGGTGAACTTTTGTAATTCCAATTAGACTTTTATTCTATAATTCAAAAACTTAAATTGAATTAAACTATTTATAGTAACCTTACATGATTAATAAAAGTTTATTTTACATACCGATATATGCAAAGTAGAATATCTAAATAAGTTTTTAGTGGAGAAAATATAAAGTAAGCCTTTATTATCAGTATTTTGATTCAATTGCAGAACTTAAAAAAAACTCTAGGTCTATATATGAAAGAGTAAATACTTTTTGGAAAAGCAATTAAAAATTCTAATAAATTAACAGTTAATTTTCCAATGCTTTATACTTTCTGAACAAATATTAAAAGTCAAAACCGAATCTGTAGGATAAAAGTAATAACCTAAAGCATTTTAGAATCCTTTGTCAATATATGCACACTCAGAGCCTTTCTGAAGCTTAGATTAAAGTTTACTCACAGTATTTATCACTAAGGTATGTTGGAATAACATTTGAGCTAAAAAAGGGATAAAGTGACAGAATAGTATTCACATAAGAAGTATTTTTATCAAAATCAAAAATAATATTAAAATTGATATTTATTACCCATCATAATTGAAGCAGAAATGACATAGGATTTTTCTTAGCCACTTTGCCAGCCAGAGACCTCCAGTCAGCAGTGCACCTGCCCAGGCCTCGCTTGGCTGCGGGTTCACCACAGGAGGCATCCCACCCACTTGGCCTGCCAAGCAAAGCTTGGCTTGTGCTCCAGTGCAGGTCCCCCAGATGCTGCAACTGTACACTCAGCCCCTGGTTGCAGGGGATGTGTGGGTGAGCTAGTGTGAGGTCTGGCTGGTCACTGCAAGTGCTAGCACAGGAGCAGGCTCTGTGTAGGGCTTGTGGCTGGACCAAGCATGTCACAAGTGACTCCCATGTTAGACTCTAGTGTCCAGACAAGGGAAATATGGTGGCACCCAAACAAGGAAGCCCACAACCCTGAAGGCCCAGAGAGGGTGTTACAGTATGCTAATAGCTCTTTTAGTCCTGTCATCCACAGCCTCATGGGCAGCAGTGTGTTAACAGCTCTGTCAGTCCCATCACTCCACTCTGACCCATGGCTCCAAGAACAGATTGGCCCCACCACTGCTTCCCATCACATGGGGTGACTGCCCTTCACCAGCAGAGGGCAGAAGGCCATGATGTTACAGTCTTCTTTGCAATTCCTGTGTTTGGTGGGTCCCAAGTTTTTGTCCCTCATCCAAGAAGAATAAGGTTACGCTAACAAAGAGTGAGGAGGGAGAAGAGTTTTACTGAGTGACAAAACAGCTTTCAGCAGAGAGGGGATGTGAGGGTAGTCCCCCACCTAAAGTCGTGTGGTCAGTCTCTCACTGTGGCTGGGTCTGGGGCTTTTATGGGCCCAAAATGGGGGAGTGCATGCTGATTTGCTTGTGAGTAAGCAAAAAAGGCTAAAACAAAGGCACCACTGAAAGGTAGACATGACAGTGTGAAAACCAATCAGTGAAGGGTAGGTATATGCAAAATAGGTGAAGGGTGGGGATCAATCAGAGAAAAGTGTACCAAAAGGGAAGAGAAGTTCTCAGTCTGGCCTGTGGATTTACCCAGAACTTGTAGCTTGGCTTGTAGGCTTTAAGCTGTCTTTGGTTTGAAGGTGGGGTTTTACCAGGGACCCTCCCCAATCTGCCTAGGCATCTGACTGCCTCCTGCCACTGTCAGAATGTTCTTAACTAAATTTCTCTTGGATTGTATTATGACATATTGCCTAAAAGATACATTTTTTAAAAAACCTATATCTCAGCAAAAGTTATACAAGTAGTGCTGAGCAGCATATCTTGAAGTCATGTCTTGGCTGCTGTCAAAGGCCTAGAGAAAAAAACTTGGTAAGACCACTTCACAAATATGTGATCAAGGGTTTCTCAACCTTGTCACTATCATTGACATTTTAGATATGATAATTGTTTGGGAGATGTTCTGTTCATTGTAAGCTATTTAGTAGCATTCCTGGCCTTTACCCAGTAGGTGCCAATAGCACGCATAGAATTATAAAAATCAAGTAATGCCTAATGTCTTTTATGTAGGGGAAGAGGGACAAAATCACTCCTGACCAAGAACCATTACCTAACTCTATCCACTCGTATTGGCACTAGTTTAACCTGAAGTGTAAATCCAAAGGTATGAATTTTCAATTTTTAGAGTCTCAAACTCTGAAAGCTAAAATTGTCATAGTGCCTAATGAGCTTGATATGGTTTGGCTGTGTCCCCACCCAAATCTCATCTTGAATTGTGGGTCTCATAATCCCCATGTGTCTGGTGGGAGGTAACTGAATCACGGGGATGGTTACCTCCATGCTGTTCTCATGATAATAAGTTATGAGATCTGATGGTTTCATACAGGGCTTCCCCCACTCTGCCCTTCACTCTGCACTTCTCTCTCCTGCCACCACATGAAGAAGGATGTATTTGCTTCCCCTTCTGCCATGATTATAAATTTCCTGAGGCCTCCTCAGCCATGCTAAACTGTGAATCAGTTAAGCCTCTTTCCTTTATAAGTTACCCAGTTTTGGGTATGGCTTTACCGGCAGCTTGAGAATGGATTTATACAGCAAATTGGTACTGGTAGAGTGGGATACTGCTGTAAATGTGAAATTGACTTTGGAACTGGGTAACAGGCAGTGGTTGGAACAGTTTGGAGGGCTCAGAAGAATAAAGGAAAATGTGGTAAAATTTGGAACTTCCTAGAGACTTGGAGTGCTCAGAAGACAGGAAGATGTGGGAAAGTTTGGAACTTCCTAGAGACTTGTTGAATGGCTTTAACCAAATGCTGATGGTGATAAGGACAATAAAGTCCGGGCTGAAGTGGTCTCAGATGGAGATGAGGAACTTATGGGGAACTCGTTGGGAGGCAAAGGTGATTCTTGTTATGCTTTAGTAAAGACACTGGTGACTTTTTGCCCCTGCCCTAGAGATATGTGGAACTTTGAACTTGAAAGAGAAGATTTAGGGGATCTAGTGGAAGAAATTTCTAAATGGCAAAGTGTTTAAGAGGAAGCAGAGCATAAAAGTTTGAAAAATTTAGGCCGGGCCGGTGGCTTACACCTGTAATCCCAGCACTTTGGGAGGCTGAGGTGGGCGGATCACAAGGTCAGGAGATCAAGACCATCCTGGCTAACATGATGAAACCCCATCTCTACTAAAAATACAAAAAATTAGCCAGGCATGGTGGCGGGTGCCTGTAGTCCCAGCTACTTGGGAGGCTGAGGCAGGAGAATAGCATGAACCCAGGAGGTGGAGCTTGCGGTGAGTCGAGATTGCGCCACTGCACTCCAGCCTGGGCAACAGAGTGAGACTCTGTCTCAAAAAAAAAAAAAAAAAAGTTTGGAAAATTTGCAGGCTGACAATGTGATAGAAAAGAAAAACCCATTTCCTGGGGAGAAATTCAAGCTGGCTGCAGAAATTCACATAAATAACAAGGAGCCCAGTGATAATCACCAAACAATGGGGAAAATGTCTCCAGGACAAGTCAGAGACCTTCATGGCAGATCCTCCCATCACAGAACCAGAGACCTAGGAGAGAAAAATGGTTTCCTGGGCTGGATCCAGGGTCCCTTGCTATGTGTAGCCTAGGGACTAGATGTTCTGTGTCGCAGCTGGTCTAGCCATGGCTAAAAGGAGCCAAGCTACAGCTCAGGCCATGGCTTCAGAGGGTATAAGCCCCAAGCCTTGGCAGCTTCCATGTGGTGTTGAGCCTGTGGGTGCACAGAAGTCAAGAATTGAGTTTTGGGAACCTCCACCTAGATTTCAGAGGATGTATGGAAACGTCTGGGTGTCCAGGCAGAAGTTTGCTACATGGTCAGGGCCCTCATGGAGAACATCTGCTAGGGCAGTGAAGAAGGGAAATGTGGGGTTGGGGCCACCACACAGAGTCCCCACTGGGGCACTTCCTAGTGGAGCTGTGAGAAGAGGGCCACTGTCCTTTAGACTGCAGAATGGTAGAGCTGCCAACAGCTTGTGCCATGTGCTTGGAAACACCATAGACACTCAATGCCAGTCCATGAAAGCAGCTGAGAGGTGGCTGTATCCTGCAAAGCCACAGTGGTGGAGCTGCCCAAGGCTGTGTAAGCCCACGTCTTGCATTAGCATGACTTAGACATGAGACATGGAGTCAATTGAGATCATTTTGGAACTTTAAGGTTTAATGACTGTCCTATTGGATTTCAGATTTGCATGGGGCCTGTAGCCCCTTCATTCTGGCCAATTTCTCCAAGTTTGAATGACCATATTTACCAAATGCCTATACCCCATTGTATCTAGGAAGTAAATAACTTGCTTTTGGTTTTGTAGGCTCATGAGCAGAAGGGACTTGCCTTACCTCAGATGAGGTTTGAACTGTGGACTTTGAATTAATGCTGAAATGAGTTAAAACTTTGGGGTACTGTTGGGAAGGCATGACTGGTTTTGAAAAATGAGTACATGAGATTTGGGAGGTGTCAGGGGTGGAATGATATGGTTTGGCTGTATCCTTACCCAAATTTCATCTTGAATTGTAGTTCCCATCATCCCCACATGTCATGGGAGGGACCCGGTGGGAGGTAATTGAATCATGGGGATGTTTACTTCCACACTGTACTCATGATAGTGAGTTCTCATGAGATCTGATGGTATTATAAAGGTCTTGCCTCCCATGCCCCTTTGCTCTGCACTTCTCACTCCTGCCACCACATGAAGAAGGATGCGTTTGCTTCTCCTTCTGCTATGATTGTACATTTCCCCCCCAGCGATGCTGACCTGTGAGTCAATTAAACGTCTTCCCTTTATAAATTACCCAGTCTCGGGTATGTCTTTATTAGCAGCATGAGAATGGACTACTACAGAGCTATATATTCAAATATGTCAAAATGTACATACTGATATTTTAGGAAAATCCATAGGACATTCACTGAGAGGAAATTAATATGATACAGCCTTCACTTAGGTTTTTCTCAGGATGCTTCTATAAATTTGAATGTAAGTAGCAACACAAAACTTGGGCATTTAAATGGAAAGCATAGTACTAGAGAATCCAGGTCTCTTAAGGCATGCACATATTGTACAATTACCTAGGTTGCATTCATTATGCCATTTCTTGAGTAACACATAATTTAGGATTATAAAGACCTATAGACATGTGGTTTCCATGTAATTTGACTTTACTGTTCAAAGTTCAGGGAAATTATTTTGTTGTGATATGAAAAACAAAATGAAAGTTGGGATTTATAAAATCAATACTGAAATTAGAGCAGCAAAACTATACACAAGAAGGTAAGTGACAGATATTTAAACAACCAAAGAAAATCAACACATCCTTCCCTTTCAAGGCATCACAACATATATTTTTGAGGAAATCCAGTAAAAATATGTATATAAAATATGTATATATTTTTACCCATTGCTTATCTCAGCCTCCTTTTCCCAACTTCTACTATCATTTCACACCAGTCTTAATTGTCTTCTCAGTTAAGTTTCCTCTACCTTTCTCTACCTTCTACGGAGAAGCTGTTTCAGTCAAGCCAATTCCTAGACTTCTAAAAGGGGGAAATGGAGAACCAGCAGAGAAGGAATGAACCACAGAGGCCTGATGTGGAAGGGAGACAAAGCCTATTTATAGGTGAAGTTGACACTGTAAAATCACAAAAGACAAAGACGGGGAGGGAGGTCAGGAGGAAGATGAAAATGGTCTTCCAAAACTAGCATTAGAGATGATTTGGATGGGACTTGGCAAATGACAGGTTTTGAGCCAATGAGGAGTGTGAGAATCTTGGAAGGGGGGACAAGAGGTATACAAGAACAATTGCAAAGTGTTTGGAATTAGGTCTACAAAGCTTTTGAAAGACATGAGCTAAAAAACTGAATTTTATGTTTTACTACTTCTCACTTTTACTTTGTTCCCTTAAATGTATTCCCTGTAGAATCATTAAATTTAACTTTTTAACAATGAAATCTAGAACTTATTAATAACAACTAATTTACATTGCTGGAATTTCTACCTTGTGGTAAATGAAACAACATCAGTTAAAATTTTTGAATATTGAGTCACTAAGAGATGCTGAGAGATGAAATCATACCTTCAGTGAGAATTCCTTAAATGTGGACAGTAGGGCAGTTTCTTCTCCCACTTTCCCTGGTGGCATTGACTTAACTTTGGCACTCAGGAAAAATCACCATCTGGAAACACATGCAGGGATGTCCTATTATAGAACAGTGCTAAAGAAAATTAGAAGCCACTCCAGTGTTCCCAGGACAACAACTCAATCGATATCCTCTTGATTCCATACAACACTATTCAGTTATTTATGGCATTCCAGTGGATCCCCTGCTGCTCACTCGATAAACCTTTGTTAATCTAAATTACGCAGTATTAATGTAAGCCTAGTTATTGACCTGTGGGTCAGAGAAGGATATTAATTATGCCTAAACTTTGATACCTGTCTGTCAAGTGCCCTCTGTTCTTATTTGAAGCTCAATTCTGCTGAAACAATGGAATGTTTATATGTGTAATGCATCATAAGAACATTGCACTAAACTCTTTGATAGCAGCATAATCGTGGGTTACATTTTAAAATAAGGCTGAATTTATACTTGTACTTTATACTGGGATCTTAAAGGAAGATGGTTACTATATTGAATGACAAATCATTATCACCTAGGACTGGAAATATAAATAAATAAACAAGAAATAATAATGAAGTAGAAATGACAATGTTGCAATGTCGTCTGCATATATAATTTCTCCAATACAAGTAAGAGAGCCATTCATTAGGGTGTTCAGATGGTTAATTATCTGTTAGCTTCTTGAAGTAAAATCCTATGCCCACTGGTGTTATAGTCATAGCATGCAGATAGAGTAAGTCAAAAATTGTATCTGATGTCATCCTATAAAAATGGCAACTACATATTTTGCTAATTCAATTTGAATTTATGGTTTATATGCTTTTGAAAAATAAAACCTTTATTTTTCACCCCAAAAAGCCACCCATTCTTCCTAAGAAATTTATTAAAATGATTATTAAAGATAGGCAAGAAAATTATTAAAGATATGCAAGCCATTTCACACCTTGGCACTCATATTTCACTTACGTAATATGTTTGCAAATTTGGGGCATTTCACCCTTCAGGATATGGCTAGTAGACTTTTTATTTCCTCCCTTTCTTTTAGAGATAGGGTAGTTATGTTTCTTTGTTTGTTTGTTTACTTTTAGTTTATTGAGAAGTTTTATTGTTTCCTCCAAATATGAAACTCTGTGAATGTAGAGACTAAAACCAGTAGAAAAAGATTGGTTAAAGAAATTCGCTCTCATTTTGCTCAATATAATTTTCACAAAACATATACTATAAATATTTTTAAACTTTTTTTGAAAAGTGTTTTATCCATATGTTTTTATATATGTTTAAGATTAATTTGTAACAGATTGGCTTTGTTTATATATGTGGCATCTCCCATGATTCTCAGGCTCCCTCAATTGTGTTTGCAAAATGTATTTCCATAACGCTCAGAATCTTGTACCCACAAAAGACAAAAATTCAACCAAATGTTTTCTTCACTCCACCCCACCCCCCACCTCCCCCACCACTGATTTCTGCCTTAGGAATGAATGAATTTAAAATTCCAGAGGTTCTCAGTAGGGGCAGAATTTTCCTGTGGAGATATTACAAATTTCACATATTTGTCTTCTGACCTAGCTCCAATCTGAGATTTCTAATAAAACTAATATCTGTTATACATATATATATACACACACACATAATTTTATTCAGAGAGGCTGTATCTAGATATGATTTGAATGTTACACATAACAGAAATCACTTCTGACCTATTTAACCAGAGAAGACATTTACTGATGTTACGTTGAGACATATTGACATGTCCACAGTCTGATAAGCATCTCAGAAATGGACAAACTAAACACAGCTAGGCAAGAGCAAGAGCAGCAGCAAAGTCATACCCCAAAATCCAAACCTCAGAGAAGACTCCCAGCCCATGAGTACCAGATGCTGCCCCTGCACTGCCGCTGTGGCTGGCTCTGGGCACTCTGCATGGCACTGGCCCTGCCTTCTCTGATGCCCCTGAAATATGAATGATGTTGATGCTTGGCCGCCATCTACCATGAAAATGGATTCTCACCCTTGCTCATTTGTTTTCTAGTTCCTAATTCAGAATAAGGGGTGATGCATCCAATTGTCCTAGACAAGCCAGAAGGGATGCTGGGAGACTGAGTGTCTGGCAGTTTTATCTTTAGTGGGGGATTCCTAAAATACAGAAGTTTAGAAAATGGGCACAAGGCTCTGGGAAGAAAAATGTATGTATTTCATTCTTGAATCCCTGCTAATATAAAACTATTTGAAATCCTTCTCTTTATTGGTAAAATATGTACTTTTAAACATACATAATTGCTAATTTAAGTTACAGTTTTTTAAAGAAATGACTACTCTGAAGCACTGGTTCATAATACACAAACAGACATAAGCTGCACTAAAGCAAACAAAAAACACAGAAAACAAATCCAATAACACTGAGTGAGAAAAATATACATCACTCCAGAATAATGAACATTTTATTTTGCATTTATTTTATGAATTCATACTATAAATCTTAATCTGCCATGTATTTCTCATATTTTAAACATGGTTATAGAAAAATGAGGAGGCCTGGGTTTAGCCTTGGCTATGCTATTAATGCACTGTGCTCCCTAGGGGAGTCAGCGATTCTCTCTGTGTCTCATGCTCCTATTTCGTAAAATAGGTGCATTAGCACAGGGTCAAAATACCTCTCAGAGTGCTTAAAAGAAATTAATAATAATCTTCCCCCTGGCTAGCTCCTTCTCACTCTAGAGTTCCCCCATCACAATGATCCTCCCAGACCACTTTCGATTAGCTCCTAATAGGAAACCACACTCTTACCAATCTGATCTTAGTTCTTCTGTCACTCTCCAAAAACATCTTGTTTATTTAGTTGTGCATGGTTTGTCTTTCCATCATGAAAATATAAGCTTCCAACAGTCAGAGCAAGGTTTGTCTTATTCACCAACGCATCACCAGCATCTAGGACACAGTCCAGCCACAGCAGCCATTTCACAAATATCTGGAAACAAATAAATGAATGGAAAAAAAGGCATGAAAGCACATCAGAAAAGTTAAAATATCTTTAGAAAGTAAAACCTCTATAGAAAATTTTGTCAAGAATTACAAAAGTAATCTAAAGCATGTATCTCTGTTGTCAACTCTGTTGTCAACAAAATTTTTACATTTTAGCAAATACTACAAATATGATTCATCTTCCAATTCTGGCAGAAATATATTTTTACATATACATAAAGAATTGCACAAGAGGATTTTATATGTCTCTTTCAAAATATTTTTCTTTTCCTGTAAGGAGAAACTTCCTATGTTACATAGACAAGTTTGCCGTGATGAATAAGGTAAGATCAAAGGAGGACAGCAGGCACCTACTTCTCTTTCTTTGGTGCTATGGTTCACCTAATATGCTCTCATTCTTTCGTCTTTACAGTGATATACCATTGCCACTGGCCTTCTAAATGCTTCTTTAATTTCTCCCCCCTGCTGCACTGCATGATTTTTATGAGGATGAACAAAGAATTACTAGTCCATTTCGATCAGCAGTAAATCTCCCTTTTGCCCTTGTTGCTTCTTAACAGTACTTTTAGTCTTATTTTCTGAAAATGATTAATTCAAGTGGAAAGATACTGTATTGTAGCATCCTTGGATAATACCTCTTCTTTCTGACTAACTGCTGTTGTGGATGCAACTCCTGTGCATTGCACTTGACCAAGGTTTTGACACTTTTATTGTAAGAACAGACCAAACCAGGAGTAGAGAGTCCATGAGATTGGCACCATCACAGTACATGAAATATGCCCAGATTCTGACATTTTCTTTCCTTATTAACTTGCAAAAATTATTTCTGTCTTTGAACATAGGTTTGTTACTTATAGCATAAAAGTCTATACTTCCCTAGAAATTCATAGTCTAGAATTTGATGTGAGATGTGGCCTGGGAAATTCCATAAAGACTCAGGTTACATACCTTAGAAATGGAGATAAAAATAATTACTATATTGCTTGCATACACAAAACAAAACTAAAAAATTATTTCCTCATTTTAATATATAAAACAATAGGCTTTTGTAAGACAGTCTAACTAAGGGAGAGTTTGGTCAGCTGAGGTTGGAAAAGCAGTGTGATATACTAGAGGCTAGAGTATCAATACAAGAATCAGTATTTCAGGTTTTACTTTCAGCTTTGTAACATACTTATTTTATGACCTGAGAGTAATAACTTAAGATTTTGGATCTCAGCTTTTCTATCTATAATTTAAGATACCATCTGAATTTAAAAACATTACAGTCACTAGTAGAGTTCCTGCATTATTCGGGGTTATCCAGAAAAACAGAACCAAGTGTGTGTGTGTCTGTGTGTGTATATATATACATACATATATACACAACAGTGTGTGTATATATAGAGAGGGGGGAGAAGACAGAGAGGAGATTTATTATGGGAATTGGCTCATGAGATTATGGAGACCAAGAACTCCCACAGTCTGCAATCTGGAGAACTAGGAAAGCTGGTGGTTGTAATTTAGTCCAAGTCCAAAAACCTGGTGTAACTCCTGATCCAAAGACCTGAGAACAGGCATAGTGGAGGAGGGTCTATGGTTGGGTCCAGAGGCTGAAGAATCAGGAATGTCAATGTCTGAGGGCAAGAGAAGATGGATGTCCCTGTCTCAGCTGGAATAGAAACAGAAAAGTTGCCCTTCTTCTTCCGTTTTGTTCTATTTAGGCCCACAACAGATTGGATGCTGTGCACTTACACCAGTGAATATGATCTTCTTTACTTAGTCTTCCTATTCAAATTATCATCTTTTCAGGAAATACCCTCACAGCAGACACACCCAGAAAGAATATTTTACCAGCTATCTGGACAACTCATAGCCTACTCAACTTGACACATAAAATTAACCATCACAGTTCTCAATCAGACAGGTAACCTCAAGCTTTGGTTTGCAATTATTTGTCCCAAATTAATTTTGGAGTTCTTGGTCTCCATAATCTCATAAGACAATTCCCATAACAAATCTCCTCTCTCTCTCTCTCTCTCTCTCTCTATATATATATATATATGTATGTGTATATATACACACACACACATACACACACTGTTTTGTATATAAGTGCATATACAAGTATATATTTTATATATATATATATACGTGTGTGTGTGTGTGTGTATGTGTGGTTGTGTGTATATATATATACACACACACACCACTCTTGGTTCTATTTTTCTGGATAACCCTGAGTAATGCAGGAACTCTACAAGTAACTTTAGTGCTTTTAAATTCAGTAACGGATCTGTCTCATAGATGCCTGACTCCAAAAAAGAAAGAACTAATTGTTTGTAAGGCATTCATAAAATACAAGTAATACCACATAGATGAGGAAATCCGAGTGTTTCCTTTGTAAGGTACTCATTTGAAACTCACCTTCCTTGAGACAGATTTAGAAAAATGCAGAATAGAAACTGCACTTTTTTATAAGGATGTTTATATATGACGAGAAGGGAAATTTTTGTTTGTTTCATGGTGAAGAAGTGAACAAGGTTAGTTATAGACCAAATTTTGAAGAACATACCATTTTTTGCTTTTTAGTTTTTTAATACGCCTTTTTGATTATATACTAAATTATCTTTTCTTAAGAACAATGAAATTGCTCTTATTTTCCCAAAACAATGACAGCCCAGTCATCCCTGCTACAAGAAAACGGCCTCAGAATCATCAACGTCCTAGTTTATCATTTAAAATAATTATTTCAATAGGTTAATTAACTTATTAGGAAAAAGCATTTTAGAGAGACGGATGCTTCTCAAAATATCCTACATGGGTAAACGATGCTGTAAAGGAAGGAAGGCAGACTAGGATGTACCTTTAAAAGAGTGATGGGAATAGGTTGTTTCCTGACCTGGGACACTTCCGTTCTTGGAACACTTTTCCTAAAAAATGAGCCAGACATTTTGAGTTCCTTTCTTGTGAGCTTTCCTAAGAAAAAATTTTAGCCTGTTTTTTATCATATTCTCATAAATATTCTGTGTTTGACTTTCACTGGTTAGTGATGATGTGCAACTTCTTACAGCTCTTAAGCCAAAGTTACCTGGAAAGTTCTTCATGATACCTGGTCTCACATTTGGACCATTTTACAGCCTATTATAGAGTCATCTCTGTTTTTAGAATAGAAAATCTTTTTTCTTTGTTGCTTCAAGTTAGGGGCATGGCAAGGCTGAATCTAGAATAATAGAAATATTAGTAGATTAATAGTATAGGCAAAGTAACAAACCTGAAAATAAACATAACAACAACAAAAGTAATAATAATAGTGACTAAAGACAAACCTTGCATAATGAAAGATATAGAAGAATTTTATTTTGCAACTACAGCTTCTAGGATTCTTTCTATCTGCAGTCCCACGAATAGTGGGCCCAGAGTGAGCTCATTTTCTTAGCTTACACTGATACTCTGGGTGCTCAAGTTTACTGCTTTGGGTCATGTCAAGAAGACTTGGAGAATATAATGCATGGGATACACATTTCCTGCCCTTCATAGGTTTAACAGTTGGGCAAATTCGTTTATGTAGTGCTTATTTCTTGTCATATCTCCAGTTGCCTAAAGTAAATTCAAATGATGATCTCTAATGCATTTTTAGTGCGGAGAAATTTAGACCATGGTTTACACAGAAAGAACAGCAGATGAATGCATATGTGTTGCTTAGATGTATTAAGGTTTCAAAATACAAAAAGAAGCCAAAGTCCTATAATGAACGGGACATATAGTGAAAAAGGACAATAGCCTTAGTCCAATGTGCTATGAGAAAATCTCTGGGTAGCAGTTGTTAATTAGCAATTGGACTTCTGGAGTGTAGGAGAAAAGGGCAATAGATGAGAACATGGCAACTTGGGAAAAGAGAAAAAAATTCCACTGGCAGGGCTACAGAACCCAGAAGCAGAGCACATTTTAGAGAGGAGATAGATGAAGCATGTCTAAATCAGTGTTTATTGAGGCTTTCTTAAAAAAAAGAAAAAAGAAAAAGCCAGGATAGTTTTAATATATAAAGAGTGAATACTCAATATTTATTTTTCTTTCTGGAATGTAAAGTATTAACCCTGAAATTTTAACTCTTCATGAAGGTTCATATTTTTTCCTATTGTGTGAGGCTAAAACAAAATTCTGACTAAAACAGAAGCAAAAAAGAAAAACTGTACTGAAAGTAAATTAAAACACTCTTTTGTTCACTTAAACTTGTCCTTAATTGACAAAATCCCGACAGAAATAGCTGTATTCCATTTAGTGGGGTGCAGGGAGGGGGCAGAGCATTTCCAATTCTTATAAACAATCAGAAAAAATAAACAAAATATTAACTATCCTTTCAAATAGCTCAATTGGGAAATAATGATTAGTGTCAGACATAATATCACAAGGTCAATAACCTTTCATCCCACTGTGCAATATTTTACTGCGTTTGCCCCAGAAATCAGTTACGATAGACTCTACCATTTGTCATGTACATCATTTGGATTTTCTGAATGTACGAAGCATTGACCTTAACCATTCTACAACTAGTAGAAGTTGAAGGTCATGCCATATGTCATTGAAAAGAAATTTTCTTCTAAATTGGCAATAAACTCTTGACTTTGACCTGTGACTTTAATGCCATGAAGTAAAATGTTTTTCATATTTGCAATTTACATAGAAAACACATGTACTTTATTCTACTGGACTGTTCTTTTACATCTTTAAGGATAAATCTTGTTCTTTTACATCATCAAGAGTTCATTTAAAAGGAAGTATTCAAGCAGCAAGATGTACTTGCTACTAAAATGAACTTCCTTATAGAGGATACAGTTTTTGAACAATTTCTCTTATTTTCTCTACTGCATGTTTGATAGTCATAGAAACAGAGATAAATATCAATAACTTGAATAATCTGAGACGCCTTAAACATTACGTAGTTGAGACTTAAAAATAATTCTTTTCTAAACTCTGTAAATATTTAAGACCCATGTTTCAAAATATATCTATCAATTGTCACCTTTTCTCTGCATGTGACTTCTTTTTGTGAAAAAGAGAAAGGACTTTGGTTAAATACTCTGTTGCATTTAATATATTTAAATCTTATATAATACCATTACAGTTATGCAATTTACAAACTGGATTTTATCTACCAAATGCTCTGTAAGAAAAATGCAATGTATTCATACACCCCCAAAAATCTAAAGTTGTATTTTGTTTAGTTCAAAACATACCTTTCAGACCTTTCATTTAATTTCATTTTCTATCATACATACCTTGTAGATGCAGTACTTGTGTTTCTTAGCAGAAAAGAAAGTAGAATGTTTCTAAAGGCTTACTACTTAGAGCCACCAACACCAGGCTAATTTTTATAATTTTTGTAGAGATGGAATTTTGTTATGTTGCCCAAGCTGGTCTCAAACTCCTGTGCTCAAAGCAATCTGGTTGCCTCGGCCTCCCAAAGTGTTGGGATTACAGACATGAGTCACCATGCTCAGCCTGAATACTTTATTTCTATTTTACAAACTTATTTGTGTATCACAAGTGATTGTTGCAATATATTTAGCACTCCATCTTATAATATATGAAAAATACTCATATATTTCATGTTTTAATGACATCTTGATTCATTTATTCATTTTTTTAATTTCTTCTCTCTTCTCCTATGTGATTATGATCTTCCTCTGGGCAAGAAACACACTGGGCAAGAAACACACTGGAGTCATCTTTTTGCATTAATATCTGGCACGTGTGGAAAACTATAAATGTGTGTTGGATATTGGTAAGGAAAGGAAAATAAAATCCTATACATTTAGTGTCTGTTAATTATGAAGTATTTCATTTAGGAACTTTTCCTAAAACTTCCTCTTTAGAGTTGCAAGTGCTTAATGTATTTTAGCGTACTATGTTTGGGTTTGAAACTTGGCTCCTACACTTATGAATTATGAGAATTTGGACAAGATACTTAGCCTTGTATGCCTTGGTTTTTCCACATGTAAAATGAATATAATAATTGTAACAACCATACAGAGTTATTAGTAGGATAATTTGGGCTATTATAAGTAAGATGACTTGAAGAGTACCTGGTACATAGTAAATGCTATGATTATTATTGTCTTTTATTAATGTTTATTTATTTAAATATAGAAATAATACCTACTGCAAAGGTTTGTTAGCACTAAATCAGACAATCAATGTAAAGAAAGTAACACAGTGTTCTGGTAGATTGAACATGAGGTATGAGAAAGCAAGAATGACTAGGGCTTTTCTCCTGAGCAAGTGGAGGCAAAGAGTTGTCAATAATTGAGATGAGGGAAACTGTGGGAGGAACATCTTTAGTAGGAGAAAATCAGGAGATAATATTGGAAATGTTAAATTTGCAACTGTATTAAATAATTAAATATAGATTTTGAGTAAGCAACTGAGTATAGAATGAAAAATAAAAAATACAAATCAGTAATTCTAAAATGAAAGTACACACTTGTCCTTGAAGCCTAAATTGAATTGTTTAAACCATTTTATATAACAATGGTTTCTAATTTACTAGATATTTGGGACCTTTTCAAAGCAGATGACAGACACGTGAACATATACACACAAAATATGCATATATTTAATTTTTATACTTTGATAATTTTATCTACATAAACCATAGAGACAATGCTGAAAAAAAGTGTGATTCTCTTTTTCTAATTTTTTGTGCAAAATAACACTCACTTCCTGTAAACAACTTCAGTAAGTTGCACAAACAAAACCAAATGTAAACTTTATTTCTGCATAAAAGTTAATTTCAATAGACAGCTGCTATTGTTTGGCTTATATGGGAAGCTGAAAGTATATTCAGTATATTCAATTTATTTAATGAATTCAAAATGTTTTATTCCAATGATAGCGAAGTTTTAAAACCAAAATTCATAGAAAAACCTTCTAGCAAATGGTATCAGAGTTCTCATAGTTTACTTCAAAATTCTCATTGAGTTCTGTCAAAGAGCAACTGCATTTTCCAAGAATCTGAATTGAATTTCTACCAGTTTCTTTGTCTGCAAACCCATGGAATCATCTGGTAAGATCTTATCAACCCTCATAAAAAACGTATTCCAGCATTGAAACATTTACATAGTTATCTATCTCAGATCTCCTCTTCCAAAATTGTGGTTTGGCCAAAACATTTCCAATTTTAGGAGCATTAGTCATGGTAACTATAAAAAGTTGAATGAATCTATTTTTCTCATTCCTAAAACCAAAGTTGTTATCCAAGTTACCTAAACAGTGATTAAAAGTATTCCTGTAAAACTGTTCTGAATCAGTTGTAGCAGTGAACAATGGAAAAGGAAATTAAAACCACAGCTCCACTTAAAATAGCATCAAGAGGGTATTACTCTTAGGAATCCATTTAACAAAGGAAATGCAAAATTTTACTCTAAAAATTACAAAATATTGCTGAGAGAAATTAAAGAAGGCCTAAATAAATGGAAAGATACCTCATAATCCCAGACCAAAAGATTTAATATTCTTAAGATGGAAATATACCTCAAATTGATCTATAGATCCAAAGCAATTCCTATCAAAACCCCAGTTGGCTTTTCTTTAGAAACTGACAAACTAATATTAAATTTCACATGTAGATGCCAGGAACTCAGAATATCTAAAGAACATGATTTTTAAATTACTGCTTTATGAAGTCATTTCTTAAATCATACAGAAAAAAGAATAGAGTTACAAAGTATTTCTATACTTTCATATTTATCTAGCTACCTTTGCTGATGTTTTTTATTTCTTTGTGTACATTCAAGTAAGTATCTAGTGACCTTTCATTTGAACTCAAAGGACTCCTTGGTATTTTTGTAGAAAAGATCATCTAATGACAAACATTCTTAGTTTTTGTTTATCTGGGAATGTTTTGATTTCTTCTTTACTTCAAGAAGGATAATTTTACTGGGTACAGAATTCCTGGTTCACAATCTTTTTTTTCACCACTTTAAATCGATCATTTCACTGCCTTCTGGCCATCATGGATTCTGCTGAGAAACCTAATGCTGATCTTATTGTAATATCTTCAAGTAACAAATCATCTTTCTCTTGTAGTATTCAAGAATTCTCTTTATCTTTAGTTTTGACAGTTTGATTATGATATGCTTAGGTGTGAATCTCTTTGAGTTTATCTTACTTGGAGTTTTTTGAACTTCTTGGATGTATTTATTAAAACTCCTTTTAAATTTTATATTAAAATTTGAGAATTTGTTGGTTTGTTGGTTTTTATCTCTTTAATATTATTTTTGCCCTTTTCCCAGTTTCCTCTGCTTTTGAAACTCCTGTTATGTACATATTAGTATGATTGTGTCCTAATGTCTCTGAGCCTCTTGTCACTTTACTCATTTTTACTTTGTGTTTTATACTGAATCTTCTCAGTTGACCTATCTTCAAATTCACTAATTCTTTCTTTTGCCAACGCAAATTTGTTCCAGAGCATTTCTACGAAATTTTTTATTTTAGGCATTATACTTTTCAACTTCAGAATTTCCATTTGGTTCTCTTTTATTATTTCTATCTCCTTATTCATATTTTCCCTTTTGATACATCATTGTCATACTTTGCTAATTATTTATGCATTATTTTCTTTAGTTCTATATATAGATATAGATATAGATATAAAATAGGTGATTTGACATCTTTCTAAAGTCCAATATTTGGGCTTCCTCAGGAACAGGTTTTATTGATTACCTTTTTTCCTGTGTATTGGTTATACCTGTCTGTTGCTTTGCACATTTTGTAACTTTTCTTAAGAACTAGATATTTTAAACAAAATAATGTGGCAATTCTATAAATGTAATTGAATATTCCCACAACTAGTACCCTCCCAGCAAGAAATCATTGCTGATGTTTGTTTGCTTAATCATTATTTTGGACTAAATCTGAAAATTATGTATTCTGTTATGTATGGCCACTGAAGTCTCTGTTTGGTTGGCTTAGTGGTTGGCTAATTATTTGACAAAGATTTTTCTAGATCTCTTGATCCAGTAAGCCTCCCAACCTTGACCAGGCATTCTTCATGTGTTCAATAACACATTTTTAACCCCTGCCAGGAGGATTACAACTTTACTTTAGCCTTCAATTCCTGCTAGTACAGAGCCTCTAAATCAGCAGGGGTAAAAGATTAACCCCTTCTCATATCATTCCTGGATATATATACAGTCCTCTACATTTTTGTGGCCTTATGGATTTCCAGAAATATGTAGGCACTTTACAAAGCCCTTTATGGACGTTTTATTCTCCCATTTTCTTCTTCTTCTTTTTTCAATCAGCTGATTGCTAGCCCCAACTGTTATTGCTAGCTCAGGTAGTTGTGATGTAAAACAACTGCCACTGACTTTTTTATAACAATGTGTTGGGGATAAAGCTGTGTACACAGAGAGAACTCTAATAAAGACAAGCCTCGCCTGTAATCCCAGCACTTTGGGAGGCCGAGGCAGGTGGATCATGAGGTCAGCAGTTCGAGACCAGCCTGACTAACATGGTGAAGCCCCTTCTCTACTGAAAATACAAAAATTAGCCGGGCGTGGTGGCACGTGCCTGTAATCCCAGCTACTCAGGAGGATGAGGCAGGAGAATCACTTGAACCCGGGAGGCAGAGAGGCAGAGGTTGCAGTGAGCCAAGATCATGCCACTACACTCCAACCCGGGCAACTGAGCAAGACTCGTCTCAAAAAAAAAAAAAAAAAGAAAAAAGACAAACCCCAAGAAGGAAGCTTTTCATGGAACTGCCAGACGGGGCAAATAGTAATATTCTCTGGAGATTGAATTCTGGGGGAGTTTGAAAGCTCTCATCCCCTTAAGTAGCTGCCAGGCCATTGCCTTTCACAGATATGGTAGTTCTGAGGCTGTTGATTTTCAAGGCTAGTGTGGAGCTACAGTAAGGGACACGGGGATGGGGAACCCAGACAGCTCACTGTTCTTACAGCAATTCAGATAATATGTCTTTTTTTTATTAGTAGAAAGGAAATTTATCTTTCCTCAAATTGTAGTAACAAATATTTACTTAATTTACAGAATTCTGAAAAAGGTAATTTTAACATTTTCATCACTTGTTTTCTTGCTTTTATGGAGGAGCAGATTGTTGGGTACTCTTACCTCCACCATTTGAAAAGTGGTTCTCATAATGTTTGAGAAGTCTATCAGCATGGCTATTCAAAGATCAGAAGGATTCTAAAACATGCTCAATGAAGTCATTGACTACTTGAAATCAAACCATTCCAGCATTATGTTATCTCAATATTAGCATATCAATTCTTATTTATTTTCCCTTTACTTTTGATTTACTCCCTTGTTATTATTTTGAATATCTTTTGGAAGGGGGCAAAAAGAAATATGTCTGGAGGAGAAGTCATGTTGGATGGGTACATATGATGTACAGGGAAGTTTGGAAGCCTTCCCTTCACAACGTCTCTCCCACACCAAACACTACACATGCGCACACACACACACACACACACACACACACACTTACTTATTGGACAATGTTGCCACCTTCCCTTAAATGGTTGTTAATAATTTAAATCTCCAGCTACCTGGGAGAACCATAGCACAGGCCTTCTCAAGGTAGAATTCTTTACATGACAATGATGGCTCCACATATAAAGAAATAACAAAACTCAAAATGTCAAAACAAAATATTTTTCAAATATTTAAAAGAAAAAACTTATAAAGCCTTTATCAGCTGAATAGTCTAATAAAAATAACAATTAATTGTTTTGAAACCTGAGAATACTTGCTGGTGACAGTTGCAGCTGCAGCGTTTACCCTGAGATAACTTTGCCACACAGTATCTTACTTTTACTATGATTCTCTCATGGCCCTAGTATACCTACTTTGGAAACAAAAGACATTTCCTATTTTAGTAATGGTATTTCTATTTAAAAATATAGTAATTCTTGATTGCTAAAAATGTCAAATTGTAAAAAACGTAGCATTCTTACATATGATGTTAACATCGTTCTCGAACAGTTGGCCAAAGAGTCATTTGATGAATCTGATTTTTCTGAGGTAGATGATTCTGATGTTAGTTCTGTTTAGAAATCACTCCAAGAACAGTTTTTATATTTTATTTTTACATGGAAAGTCAGTCAGATTTGCTTCACCCTCAAAGAAGGTGTTTGCGTAAAATTAAATGACCATTGGTAGCGAGCTGCACCTTTTATTTTTAAATGGGAAAACGGTTAAAAACTACAAAGCAAAGCAACTACAACCTGTAGTTTATAAGGGGAAAAAGTTAAGTTTTTTTTTAATATTTGAAGAAGTAAGTCAAACATCAGATAGTTACTCACATTTATGAGTATAAAAACCTCTAGCTCTCATTAAATTGTATAAGGCTGGGCATGGTGGCTCACATCTGTAATCTCAGCACTTTGGAAAGCCAAGGTGGGAGAATGGCTTGAGCTCAGGGTTTTGAAACAAGCTTGGGCAACAAAACAAGATCTTGTAACTAGAAAAGATTCAAAAATTACGCAGGCATGGTGGTATGGACCTGCAGTCGCAGCTACAAGGGAGGCTGAGATGGGAGAATTGCTTGAACCTAGGAGTTCACAGCAGCAGTGAGCCATGATTGCACCACTGCACTCCAACATGGGCAACAGAGCAAAACCCTGTCTATATAAATAAATAAGTAATAGATGTTAAAAGTTTTTAAATAGATGTTAGGTGTTTGTTTTATATTTATATTTACCAGTATTTATTACATTGAGTGATTCCTTCTCACCTGTTCAGGGCAATATTTAAATACAACTTAAAAGAATGGTTTACATTACACATTCAACATTCTATTTTCTTAATTGTTAAAAAATCCACTAATTTTTAGAAATAGAAATGTTTATTTTCTTTAAGCATGTTACTAGTTTGTCAACCGATCATGAACTTATTTTCATTTTAAAATATAAATATCCACTATTGTTTTTCCAAATTTATCATCCAATATAAAATTGCAAGATATTTTCAGGAAAAAAATTAGTAACAAGTCACAGCAGAAGATTACTTAATAATTGCATTCAAGGTCATTAAAAATAAGGTAATACAAACGTGGTACACTAATACAAGATGTTAATAATAATGAAAGCTAGGCAGGGGGTAGTGCGTGAGGGAATATGTAGGAAGTCTTTCTATTTCTTTTTATAAACTGAAAAACTGCTCAAAAATGGTCTATTAGTTTTCAGAATAAAGTAATAGATATTTCTGATACATCTTGTACCAAAACAGCAAACATCTACAGTAAGGAAATAACAAAACATTGATGTCTTCAAAACATAACAAGTATGAGGTTTGTTTTTTTTAGGAAAGTAAAATTCTTTCATCTTAAATAATTTTCCAATGTCTAAAAAAATGCTATCTTACAGTAATGCACTTTCTGAATTGTAATTTAGAGTTTCAGTTAAAAGTACGACTTTAAAATAAACTCCTACTACTGCATTATACATGTGAAGAATGAATGCATGCTAAAGACCTTAATCAGGGCTATATTTATTTTTATAGATTTAAGGATTTCAAACTACCCTGCCCCTCCACTCCACACTGTGACCACCACCACTACAAGCGCACACATGGAGGCCGACAGCCCCAGGCCTGCCATGCCGCCCCCACTGCTGCCACTGCCACCTGTGTGAGCACATATAGGAATAACACAGTACTGCTCCCACTGATACCCTGCCCCAGCCAACTCTTGTGCACCTAACCATACTGCCTGTGCTGCTGGCAATTGTGAAGGAGCACAGAACTCACTGCCACTTCCCTGACAAAGAGCTTTGGTTGGCACCACACATCAGAGTGCTGTGGCCAATAGTCCAGGAATACCTCATCTCCTCCAGCATAGCAGGTTCCTAACCTGGAGGAGCCAGAGAACAAAGGCCTGAAACCAGCCCCCCAGTGTTAGAACATGCAACCCAGGAGTGCTGAGCTGAGATTTGGCCCCCTAAAATCTTTCAGAAGTAAAGCCAGTTGACTGAACCCACCTTATACTACCAGCAAAACCTCAAGAGCATCAAAAGATATTTAAAAAATCCAAAATAAAATCACAAGTTAACAATAGAAATGATCAAGCTAAGGAAAGAATCTCAGATCTTGAAGAGCACTTCTCTGAAATAACTCAGTCAGACAAGAATAAAGAAAAAGGATTAAAGAAGAATGAACAAAGCCTCTGGGAGATATGGGATTATGCAAATTGTCCATGAAAATTTCCCCAACCTCACTACAAAGACCTACAATCAAATTCAGAAAATTCAGAGAATCCTTGTGAGATACTACAAGATGACCATAGTCATCAGATTGTCCAAGGTCAAAAGGAAAGAAAAAAAATGCTACAGTCAGCTAGAGGGAAGGCACAGTTCACCTAAAAAGGGAATCCCATCAGGCTAAGAGCAAACCTTTCTGGAAAACAACAACAACAACAACAACAACAACAACAAAAACAAGAAAAGACTCAGTGCCTATTTTCAGCATTCTTAAAGAAAAGAAATTTCAACCAAGAATTTTATATCCAACCAAACTAAACTTCATAAGCAAATGAGAAATAAGATCTTTTTCATAAAACCAAATGTTAAAGAAATCCATGACCATCAGACCTGCCTGACAGACGCTCTTGAAGGAAGCACTAAATATGGAAAGACTGTTACCAGTCATTATGTACTTAAGTACATAGACCATTGACATTTTAAAGCAATCACAAACAAGTCTGCATTATAGCCAGATAACAACATTATGACAGATCAAATTCACACACATCAAAAAGAAAGACATTACATAATGGTAGAGGGTTCAATTCGACAAGGAGATCTAACTATCCTAAATATATATGCACCCAACACAGGAGAACCTACATTCATAAAACAAATTCTTAGAGGCCTACAAGAGACTTAGATAACCACACAATAATAGTGGGAGACTACAACACCCCACTAACAGTATAAGACAGAATATCAAGGCATAAAACTAGCAAAGATATTTGGCACCTGAACTCAACATTTGTTTAAATGAACCTAATAAACATCTACAGAACTCTGTACCAAAAGCAACAGAATATACATTCTTCTTATCATCACATGGTACATACTCTAATATCAACCCCACAATTAGGCATAAAACAAACTTCAGCAGATTATCAAACCTCAAACTCATGTCAACCACACTCTCAAACCACAGCACAGAAATAGAAATCAATACTAAGAGCATCACTTAAAACCATAAAATTATATGAAAATTATACAACCTGCTCTTGAATAACCTTTGGGTAAACAATGAAATTAAGACAGAAATCAAGACATTTTTTGAAATTAATGAGAAGTAAGCTAAAACATACAAGAATCTCTAGGACACAGCTAAAGCAGTGTTAAGAGGGATATATACATCACTAAACACCCACATCAAAACATTAAAAAGACCTCGAGTTAACAACCTAACATTACAGCCAGAGGACCTAGAGAAACAAGAGCAAATCAACCCCCAAATTAGCAGAAGACAAGAAATAACCAAAATTAGAGCTATACTGAGGAAACTGAGACATGAAAAACTATTAAAAGGAGCAATGAGTTCAGTAGTTGGTTCTTTGAAATAATAAATAAGATAGATAGACTACTAGCTAGACTGGTAAAGAAAAAAAGAGAGAAGACTGAAATAAATGTAATCAAAAATGGCAAAGGAGACATTACCACTGACCACACAACAACACAAAAAATGCTTCAGAAGACTACTATGAACACCTCCATGCAAACAAGTTAGAAAACCCAGAAGAAATAGATAAATTCCTGAAAACATACAATCTCCCCAGATTGATCAGGAAAAAACTGAATTCCTGAGCAGATGAATAGTGGGCTCCAAAATTGAATCAGTAATAAAAAGCCTATCAGAGAAAAAGCCTAGTATGAAATGAATTCATAGCCTAATTCTACCAGATGTATAGAGAAGGGATGGTACCATTCCTATTCCAAAAAAAATGAGGAGGAGGGACTCCTCTCAAACTCATTCTATGAGCCCAACATCAACCTGATACCAAAACTTGACAGAGACATACAAAAAAGAAAACTTCTGTCCATTATCCTTGATGAAAATAGATGTAAAAATCCTCAACAAAAACTTAGCAAACCAAATCCAGCAGCACATCAAAAAGCTAATCCACCATGATCAAGTAGGTTTTATCCCTGATATGCAAGGTTAGTTCAACATATGCAAATTGATAAAAGTGATTAATCACATAAACAGAACTAAAAACAAAAACCACACAACCATCTCAACAAATGCAGAAAAAGCTTTCTATAAAATTTAACATCTCTTTATATTAAAAACCCTCAACAAACTAGGCATTAAAAGAATATACTTCAAAATAAGAACCATCTATGAAAAACCCACAGCCAACATCATACTGAATGGGCAAAAGTTGGAAGCAATTCCTTTGAAAACCGGAACAAGACAAGGCTATTCCCTCTCACCACTCCTATTCAACATAGTACTAGCAGTCCTAGCCAGACCAATCAGGCAAAAGAAATAAATGAAGGCATACAAATAGGAAGATAAAATGTTAAACTATCTCTGTTTTCAGATAATATGATTCTATACCTAGAAAACCCCATAGTCTGTGCCTGAAACCTCATTAATCTGATAAACAACTTTAGCTAAATTTCAGTATACAAAATTAAAGTACAAAAATCAGTAGCATTTCTACATACCAGCAACATTCAAGCTAAGAACTAAATTGAGAGTGCAATCCCATTCATAATAACCACAACAAGAATAAAATACCTAGGATCATCCTTATCCAGAGAGGTAAACAATATCTACAACAATAATTACAAAACACTGCTCAAATAAATTAGAGATGACACAAACAAACAGAAAAGCATTTCATACTCATGAATAGAAAGACTCAGCTTTGTTAAAATGGCCATACTACCCAAAGCAATGTACAGATTCAATGCTATTTCTATCAAACTACCAATGACATTCTTCACAGAATTAGAATAAAAATATCTTAAAATTCATATGGAACCACAGGAGAGCATGAATAGCCAAGTCACTCCTAAGCAAAAAGAGCAAAGCTGGAGACATCATATTATCCAACTTCAAACTATATTGCAGGCCTACAATAACTAAAACAGCATAGTACTGGTACAAAAACAGACACATAGACCAGTGGAACAGAGTAGAGAGCCCAGAAATAATGCCACATACCTACATCATATGATCTTTGACAAAACTGACAAAAACAAGCAGTGGGGAAAAGACTTTTTCCCCAAATGGTGCTGGGTTAACTGGCTAGCCATATTCAGAAGATTGAAATTGGACCCCTTCCTTTTACCACACACAAAAAACAACTCAAGATGGATTAAAAACTTAAATGTAAAACTTAAACTAGAAAAACTCTGAAAAATAACCTATTAAATACCATTCTGGACATAGGACCTGGCAAATATTTCATAACAAAGACACAAAAGGCAATGGAAAGAAAACCAAAAATTGAAAAATGGGATCTAATTCAACTAAAGTGCTTCTGGACAGCAAAAGAAGCTATCAATAGACTAAATAGACAAACTACAGAATAGGAGAAAATATTTGTAAACTATGCATCCAACGAAGGTCTAATACCCAGAATCTGTAAGGAATTTAGGCACATAAACAAGTAAAAAACAGTCCCATTAAAAAGTGGGCAAAGGTCACGAATGGATACTTTTCAAAAAAAGACATATACATGGCCCACAAACATAAAAAAATGCTCCACATCACTAATCATGAGAGAAATGCAAATCAAAGCCACAATGAGTTACCATCTCACACCAGTCAAAATAGCTATTATTAAAAAGTCAAAAATAACAGAGTTTGGCAAGATTGTGGAGAAAAGAGAACACTTATACACTGCTGGTGTGAATGTAAATTAGTTCAGTCATTGGGGAAAGCGGTTTGGTGATTCTCAAAGAACTTGAAACACAGCTACCATTGGAACCAGCAATCCAATTACTGGGTATATACCCAAAGGAATATAAATTACTCTGCCACAAAGACACATGCACGTGTATGCTCATTGCAGCACTATTCACAATAGTAAAGGCATGGAATCAACCTAAATGCCAATCAACGGCAGACTACATCAATAAAACGTGGTACATATACACCATGGAATACTACACAACCATAAAAAAGAACAAGAACATGTCCTTTGCAGGAACATGGGTGGAGCTGGAGGTTACTATCCTAAGTGAACTAACACAGGAACAGAAAGTCAAATATCACAAGTTCTCACTCATAAATGGGAGCTAAACATTGAGTACACATGGACACAAGGAAGGAAATGACAACACTGGGTCTTACCTGAGAGTGGAGGGTGGGAGGAGGGTAAGGACAGAAAAACTACCTATCAGGTACCATGTTTATTATCTGTGTGATAAAATAATCTCTGCACCAAATGTTGGTGCCACACAATTTACCTATGTAGCAAACCTGCAGAGATAACCTTGAACCTAAAATAAAAGTTTGAAAAAAAGAATTTCACTTTACTGCTTCTTGTTAATTTCACAATTCTGCAGGCAAATCATTACACAATATCACACTAATTCCTGTACTCTATAAACTATATAATTATTGCTAAAATGGTAGTCTAAAGTATTCTATCAGCATATCATAAGCCATATTAAAATCTTATGATAAAGAAAAACAGAAGACACACAACAATCTTGCATTTGAATGTGTACACAAAACTCCTAAATAAAATACCAGCTCACTGAATTCAACAGTGTAATAATCTGTACAATTTACACATGGAAAGATAGTTTCAACATTGGAAAATCTAATGCAATTTATTATCAGAATAAAAGATGAAAAGCATTATAATTTGATAATGAAAGAACAATTATTATGCTAATGGAAAACATTAAACATTTCCACTGAAGACAATAGTAACACAAGCTGCTTGCTGCCACTAGAACTAAATAGCTTCATTTTGATTGTATTAACTAAGGCAATAAAATAAGAAAAATAAGTAAGAAGTATCAATATATAAAAGGTATAAATTAAAGCCATTGTTCTTTAGAGACAAAATATGTTAACAGAGAAAAGTCAAAAGGTAAAATAAATACATATGCACATATACACATATACAGAGAGAGAGAGAGAGAGAGAAACTTTTGTATAAAAGTGATATCGGGGCAGAGCAAGATGGCCAAATAGGAACAGCTCCAGTCCTCAGCTCCCTGCACCAGCGATACAGAAGATGGGTGATTTCTGCATTTTCAACTGAGGTAACGGGTTCATCTCACTAGGGAGTGCCGGACAATCATTGTTGGTCAGCTGCTGCAGCCCAACCAGCGAGAGCTGAAGCAGGGCGAGGCATCGCCTCACCTGGGAAGCACAAGAGGTAAGGTAATCCCTTTTCTTAGCCAGGGGAACTGAGACACACAACACCTGGAAAATCAGGTAACTCCCACCCCAATACTGTGCTTTACCAAGGGTCTTAGCAAAGGGCACACCAGGAGATTATACCCAACACCTGGCCGGGAGGGTCCCACGCCCACAGAGCCTCCCTCATTGCTAGCACAGCAGTCTGTGATCAAATGGCAGGGCAGCAGCCAGGCTGGGGGAGGGGCGCCCACCATTGCTGAAGCTTAAGTAGGTAAACAAAGCTGCTGGGAAGCTCGAACTGGGTGGAGCCCACAGCAGCTCAAGGAGGCCTGCCTGTCTCTGTAGACTTCACCTCTGGGGACAGGGAACTGCTAAAAAACAAAAAAAAAAGCAGCAGAAACCTCTGCAGACGCAAATGACCCTGTCTGACAGCTTTGAAGACAGCAGTGGATCTCCCAACACGGAGGTTGAGATCTGAGAACAGACAGACTGCCTGCTCAAGTGGGTCCCTGACCCCTGAGTAGCCTAACTGGGAGACATCCCCCACTAGGGGCAGACCAACACCCCACACCTCACATGGCGGGATACACCCCTGAGACGAAGCTTCCAAAGCAAGAATCAGACAGGTACACTTGCTGTTCAGCAATATTCTATCTTCTGCAGCCTCTGCTGCTGATACCCAGGCAAACAGGGTCTGGAGTGGACCTCAAGCAATCTCCAACAGATGTACAGCTGAGGGTCCTGACTGTTAGAAGGAAAACTAACAAACAGGAAGGACACCCACACCAAAACCCCATCAGTACGTCACCATCATCAAAGACCAAAGGCAGATAAAACCACAAAGATGGGGAAAAAGCAGGGCAGAAAAGCTGGAAATTCAAAAAATAAGAGTGCATCTCACCCTCCAAAGGAACACAGCTCATCGCCAGAAACGGATCAAAGCTGGATGGAGAATGACTTTGACGAATTGAGAGAAGAAGGCTTCAGTCCATCAAACTTCTCAGAGCTAAAGGAGGAATTACGTACCCAGTGCAAAGAAACTAAAACTCTTGAAAAAAGAATGGAAGAATGGATAGCTAGAATAATCAATGCAGAGAAGGCCATAAACGAACTGACAGAGATAAAAACCATGACACGAGAAATGCAAGACAAATGTACAAGCTTCAGTAACCGACTCGATCAACTGGAAGAAAGAGTATCAGTGACTGAGGATCAAATGAATGAAATGAAGCCAGAAGAGAAGTCTAAAGAAAAAAGAGGAAAAAGAAATGAACAAAGCCTTCAAGAAGTATGGGATTATGTGAAAAGAACAAATCTACGTCTGATTGGGGTGCCTGAAAGTGAGGGGGGAAATGGAACCAAGTTGGAAAACACTCTTCAGGATATCATCCAGGAGAACTTCCCCAACCTAGTAAGGCAGGCCAACATTCAAATTCAGGAAATAAAGAGAACGCCACAAAGATACTCCTCGAGAAGAGCAACTCCAAGACACATAATTGCCAGATTCACCAAAGTTGAAATGAAGGGAAAACTGTTAAGGGCAGCCAGAGAGAAAGCTCGGGTTACCCACAAAGGGAAGCCCATCAGACTAATAGCAGATTTCTCAGCAGAATCTCTATAAGCCAGAAGAGAGTGGGGGCCAATATTCAACATTCTTAAAGAAAAGAATTTTAAACCCAGAATTTCATATCCAGCCAAACTAAGTTTCATAAGTGAAGGAGAAATAAAATCCTTTACAGATAAGCAAATGCTTAGAGATTTTGTCACCACCAGGCCTGCCTTACAAGAGACCCTGAAGGAAGCACTAAATATGGAAAGGAACAACTGGTACTAACCATTGCAAAAACATGCCAAAATGTGAAGACCATCGAAGCTAGGAAGAAACTGCATCAACTAACAAGCAAAATAACCAGTTAATATCATAATGACAGGATCAAGTACACACATAACAATATTAACCTTAAATGTAAATGGACTAAATGGTCCAATTAAAAGACACAGACTGGCAAACTGCATAAAAAGTCAAGACTCATCAGTTTGCTGTATTCAGGAGACCCATCTCACATGCAGAGACACATAGGCTCAAAATAAAGGGATGGAGGAAGATCTACCAAGCAAATGGAGAACAAAAAAAAAGCAGGGGTTGCAATTCTAGTCTCTGATAAAACAGACTTTAAACCATCAAAGATCAAAAGAGACAAAGAAGGCCATTACATAATGGTAAAGGGATCAATTCAAGAGGAACAGTTAACTATCCTAAATATATATGCACCCAATACAGGAGCACCCAGATTCATAAAGCAAGTCCTTAGAGACTTACAAAGAGACTTAGACTCCCATACAATAATAATGGGAGACTTCAACACCCCACTGTCAACATTAGACAGATCAATGAGACAGAAAGTTAACAAGGATATCCAGGAATTGAACTCATCTCTGCAGCAAGCAGACCTAATAGACATCTACAGAACTCTCCACCCCAAATCAACAGAATATACATTCTTCTCAGCACCACATCGCACTTATTCCAAAATTGACCACATAATTGGAAGTAAAGCACTCCTCAACAAATGTATAAGAACAGAAATTATAACAAACTGTCTCTCAGACCACAGTGCAATCAAACTAGAACTCAGGACTAAGAAACTCAATCAAAACCGCTCAACTACATGGAAACTGAACAATCTGCTCCTGAATGACTACTGGGTACATAAAGAAAGGAAGGCAGAAATAAAGATGTTCTTTGAAACCAAGGAGAACAAAGATACAACACATCAGAATCTCTGGGACACATTTAAAGCAGTGTGTAGAGGGATATTTATAGCACTAAATGCCCACAAGAGAAAGCTGGAAAGATCTAAAATTCACACCCTAACATCACAATTAAAAGAACTAGAGAAGCAAGAGCAAACACATTCAAAAGCTAGCAGAAGGCAAGAAATAACTAAGATCAGAGCAGAACTGAAGGAGATAGAGACACAAAAAACCCTCCAAAAAATCAATGAATCCAGGAGCTCGTTTTTTGAAAAGATCAACAAAATTGATAGACCGCTAGCAAGACTAATAAAGAAGAAAAGAGAGAAGAATCAAATAGATGCAATAAAAAATGATAAAGGGGATATCACCACCGACCCCACAGAAATACAAACTACCATCAGAGAATACTATAAACACATCTATGCAAATAAACTAGAAAATCTAGAAGAAATGGATAATTTCCTGGACACTTACACTCTCCCAAGACTAAACCAGGAAGAAGTTGAATCCCTGAATAGACCAATAGCAGGCTCTGAAATTGAGGCAATAATTAATAGCCTACCAACCAAAAAAAAGTACAGGACCAGATGGATTCACGCCTGAATTCTACCAAAGGTACAAGGAGGAGCTGGTACCATTCCTTCTGAAACTATTCCAATCAATCGAAAAACAGGGAATCCTCCCTAACTCATTTTGTGAGGCCAACATCATCCTGATACCAAAGCCTAGCAGAGACACAACAAAAAAAGAGAATTTTAGACCAATATCCCTGATGAACATCGATGCAAAAATCCTCAATAAAATACTGGCAAACCGAATCCAGCAGCACATCAAAAAGCTTATCCACCATAATCAAGTGGGCTTCATCCCTAGGATGCAAGGCTAGCTCAACATATGCAAATCAATAAATATAATCCAGCATATAAACAGAACCAAAGACAAAAACCACATGATTATCTCAATAGATGCAGACAAGGCCTTTGACAAAATTCAACAGACCTTCATGCTAAAAACTCTCAATAAATTCGGTATTGATGGAACATATCTCAAAATCATAAGAGCTATTTATGACAAACCCACAGCCAATATCATACTGAATGGGCAAAAACTGGAAGCATTCCCTTTGAAAACTGGCAGAAGACAGGGATGCCCTCTCTCACCACTCCTATTCAACATAGTGTTGGAAGCTCTGGCTAGGGCAATCAGGCAAGAGAAAGAAATCAAGGGTATTCAGTTAGGAAAAGAAGAAGTCAAATTGTCCCTGTTTGCAGAAGACATGATTGTATATTTAGAAAACCCCATCATCTCAGCCCAAAATCTCCTTAAGCTGAGAAGCAACTTCAGCAAAGTCTCAGAATACAAAATTAATGTGCAAAAATCACAAGCATTCTTTTACACCAGTAACAGACAAACAGAGAGCAAAATCATGAATGAACTTCCATTCACAATTGCTTCAAAGAGAATAAAATACCTAGGAATCCAGCTTACAAGGGATGTGAAGGACCTCTTCAAGGAGAACTACAAACCACTGTTCAGTGAAATAAAAGAGGACACAAACAAATGGAAGAACATACTATCCTCATGGATAGGAAGAATCAATATCATGAAAATGGCCATACTGCCCAATGTAATTTATAGATTCAATGCCATCCCCATCAAGCTACCAATGAGTTTCTTCACAGAATTGGAAAAAACTGTTTTAAAGTTCACATGGAACCAAAAAAGAGCCCACATTGCCAAGGCAATCCTAAGTCAAAAGAACAAAGCTGGAGGCAACACGTTACCTGACTTCAAACTATACTACAAAGCTACAGTAACCAAAGCAGCATGGTATTGGTACCAAAACAGAGATATCAACCAATGGAACAGAACAGAGTCCTCAGAAATAATACCACACATCTACAGCCATCTGATCTTTGACAAGCCTGACAAAAATAAGCAATGGGGAAAGGATTCCCTATTTAATAAATGGTGCTGGGAAAACTGGCTAGCCATAAGTAGAAAGCTGAAACTGGATCCTTTCCTTACTCCTTATACAAAAATTAATTCAAGATGGATTAGAGACTTAAATGTTAGACCTAATACCATAAAAACCCTAGAAGAAAACCTAGGTAATACTATTCAGGACATAGGCATGGGCAAGGACTTCATGTCTAAAACACCAAAAGCAATGGCAACAAAAGCCAAAATTGACAAATGGGATCTAATTAAACTAAAGAGCTTCTGCACAGCAAAAGAAACTACCTTCAGAATGAACAGGCAACCTACAGAATGGGAGAAAATTTTTGCAATCTACTCATCGACAAAGGGCTAATATCCAGAACCTACAAAGAACTCAAACAAATTTACAAGAAAAAAACAAACAACCCCATCAAAAAGTGGGCAAGGGATATGAACAGACATTTCTCAAAAGAAGACATTCATACAGCCAACAGACACATGAAAAAATGCTCATCATCACTGGCCATCAGAGAAATGCAAATCAAAACCACAATGAGATACCATCTCACACCAGTTAGAATGGCGATCATTAAAAAGTCAGGAAACAACAGGTGCTGGAGAGGCTGTGGAGAAACAGGAACACTTTTACACTGTTGGTGGGATTGTAAACTAGTTCAACCATTATGGAAAAAAGTATGGTGATTCCTGAAGTTTCTAGAACTGGAAGTACCATGTGACCCAGCCATCCCATTACTGGGTATATACTCAAAGGATTATAAATCATGCTGCTATAAAGACACATGCACACATATGTTCATTGTGGCACTATTCACAATAGCAAAGACTTGGAATCATCCCAAATGTCCATCAGTGACAGACTGGATTAAGCAAATGTGGCACATATACATCATGGAATACTATGCAGCCATAAAAAAGGATGTTTCTGTCCTTTGTAGGGACATGGATGCAGCTGGAAACCTTCATTCTGCAGCACACTATCGCAAGAACAGAAAACCAAACACCGCATGTTCTCACTCATAGGTGGGAACTGAACAATGAGATCACTTGGACTCGGGAAGGGGAACATCACACACTGGGGCCTATTATGGGGGATGGGGAGGCGGGAGGGATTGCACTGGGAGTTATACCTGATGTAAAGGATGAGTTGATGGGTGCTGACGAGTTGATGGGTGCAGCACACCAACATGGCACAAGTATACATGTGTAACAAACCTGCACGTTATGCACATGTACCCTAGAACTTAAAGTATAATAATAATAAAAAAAAGCATTTAAAAAAAAAAAAAAAGAAAGAAATACTAACCTCCAAAGTGATGGTGTTAGGAGATGGAACCTTAGGAGGTGATTTGGCCATACAGATGGAAACCTCATGAATAGGATTAGTATTCTTATAAAAGAGGTCCCAGAGAGTGCCCTCCCCACTTCCACCATGTGAGGATCCAGTGAGAGGCAATATCTAGGAACCAGGAAGCTGGCCTTCACTAGACACTGAATCTGGACTTGTCAGTCTCCAGAACTGTGAGCAATAAATTCCTATTGTGTATAAGCCACCCAGTCAATGGTATTCTGTTACAGCAGCCCAAGGGGACCAACACAGTCACCCAGGCACAGCAACTCCTCATACCACCTCTTTCCATAACCCTTGACGAACCACTGTTTCAATCCTTCTCCCCAGTTCAATTCTCAACTTTTTTCAAGCTGCAGATGATGAAGAATTTATTACAAGAAAAAAACTCTTATTGTAACTTTTTGTTTTTTCCCTAACAGCTTTATTTATTGATGTGTGTTTATTTCTATGCCTTATAAACAAAATATTTATGATGTGGTATAAAAACTGTACATGTTACTGTATACACAGTCATTACTAACAGCCTAATTAATTAGTGATCAGAAAGTGATGTTTAAGCTTTTTACTGCTAACATGGTAGTTACTTCTACCTACACATTTTGCTGGGTTTAGTTATCTTTCAGGAAATTGGTGGGTTGTTTTGTGTTGCCATGTATTATATTCTTTCTCCTCTTCAAATAGTGGACAAGAGGCTCTGGTTGGCATTTTCATGCAAAATGCCTGATTTCAGAAACACAGTCTTGTAACTACCATTTCATTATATTAGACTGAACAGAACAATTTATTCAGCATTTATGAAGTTTCTACTGTATTCATAGAACTGGGCTAGGTGCTACAGAGAAACCAAGATGATCATTATGTGATTCCCCACCCTCAAACAGCCCCATAATAGTAGGGGACACAAACATCTATTCACCAAATCACAATACAGGTCTAATTGTGGTAAGCAATAAAGTCTAGGCAGAAACAAAGCTCTGTGTGAGCGGAGATGCAATCGTTCCAATTGCAGCAAAGGATGGAGACTTCACAATGAAGCCTAAAACCATCAAGTTAGAAAAAGAAAGTGTATAAGCATTTGCAAATGTGTGGATACATACTAATGACAGCATCAGTGTTCTAAAGATAACAGCAAATACATCACATCCTCACTGATCCCAGCAGTAGTAGGGATGAGATACAATTCTGCAATGCTGGTGAAAAGGCAAGTTTATCTACTAAACAAATAGGTTAAATAAGAACATGAATGAAACACCTATTTCCTAAGCAAATGATGTGCTTGGATTATTTTTAAATTATATCTTAGTCATAAGATCTTGAGCAAGAACTTATGTTGGCTTCATTTTTCTCATCTGGAAAACTAGGACTTGAATTAAGTGGTATCATAAGGTTGAAAATGCTGTAATTATATCATCTGCATACAATTCACCTAATTTTTGACTGCCTGCCATATGTATAATGCTGTGTACACTGAAAAATAAAAAATTATCATAATGCATAAGTGATCTCAACTCCAATTAGAAATTCATAAAATAATATTCACAATAACAAAATAATAAAAACATATATAAGAAGAACTATTGAATTAAGGAAATCCTCCATATTCTTCTATGAGAAGAATCAATATTGTGAAGCTGTCAGTTTGGCAGTTATTCTATACATTTGTGTTATAGGCAACCTCTAAAATAGCCCCTGACAACAGCCACCTCCTGGTGTTTATGCCCTTGTGTAGTACCCCCACCCCTTTTACTGTGGACTGGACCTAGTTACTCACTTCTAATGAATGAAATATGGCACAAGTGATGCGTTGTTCTTCTGACTTTAGATTACTAAAAAACATTCTGGTTGTCTCACTTCCTCTTTTTCATTCTGTGGCTGGTTCTGAGGGAGGTCCAGTGATCATGTTATACTCTGGTTTACAAAGGAGCAAAGGCAGCAAGAAACTGAGAGCAGCCTTTGGTTAACACTCAGAGATAAAGTAAGGCACTTGTTCCCACAGTCCTTGAGGAACTGCATCTTGACACCCAAAAGAGTGAGCATGGAATCAAATCATATCCCACTCAAACCTTGAGATAACTGTAGTCCCAGCTGACATCTTGATTGCAGACTTATGAAAGACCTTGAGGCAGAGGCACTCAGGAAAACTATCTTGGGGCTGACTCCTGACTCACAGAAACTCTGAGATAACATTTTTTCTATTTGATGCAGTTAATAGTGTAGTTCTTTTAAGATACTAAATTTTGGAGTAATTTGTTGCATAGCAGTAGGTAACTAATATAGAATCCAATACAAATACAAGAAAACCTTTTATGGAATTTTAAAAGCCACTATTAAAGTACATCTAGAAAAATGTTAAAGAATTCCCATGACAATTCTGAAAAAGAAGGGCCATAAAAAGAGGGTTTATTTCCAATCATGTGTTGTAAAATTAAACCATTAAAACAGGATGTCTCTTGATTTGGGTATAGACACATAGATCAATGAAAAAGAGTAAAGAGCTCAGAAACAAAGATACACATTTAGAAATAAAGGGAACATTTGAAATCAGGGAAATAATAGATGACTCAAGCAATATCTTTGAGACAGTTGAGTTTCATCTTGGAAAAAAGATGAATAAAAACGCCAACATCATAATATAAACCAAAAATTAATTCAAGGTGGATTAAAGTGCTTAAAGTTGAAAAGAGAACTGTTTTATCAGTTGGTGAAGAAGTCCTTTCTAAATAAAACACAAAAGACATAGGAAATATCGACATATCTGACTACATAGAAATGTAATTCTCCTGAATGGTTAAATATACTATTCATAGACTTAAAACAGGAGGTCCAAACTGGGAGAAAATGTTTGGAAAATACAGAATAAAGAAAGGGTAATGGACATAATCTAGAGATGGAGTCTACAAAAGAAAATAAATACATCCATAAAATATTTTAAGAGACAATTCAAATGGATATGTATGTATGTACATTATATGTCTATTGTGTGTGTATAGTTGATCTTTATTATTTATTATTTCATATTTAAGAATTCACCTATTCCCTAAAATTTGTTTGGAACCCTCAGATCAAACTGTGGCACCTGGTAACGTGGTACCCTCAGGTAAGCCACTTAACATTCCTGAACATTTTCTCTTTTGCAAAATAAAAAAAAAAAAGACAATTCTGCTAGGATGAGTTGTTTTTCAGGATTTAAAACTATAATATATGTAAGATTATATATATAAATATATAACATAAGTATGTATGTATTTTTCCCAGGATCAATAATTCAGTATTTGCTAATTCCATATTCACAACAATTTTATAGAATATAAATAACAGAGATAAGAATGGAATCTGTGTGTGTGTACATATGTATAATAAAGAGGTAAAATTGCTCAACCTCACCAGTAATAATGGAAATGCATGTTAATATCATGATATCTTTTACTAGTAGATTAATAAAAATTAAAGATCAATAATTTAAAGTATAAAAATATGAAAAAAGTCTTAGCAAGTCTTATCAACTGTTGAGAGAGGATGCAAACTAATAAAAATTTGTCACAGACCATTTTACAATATTTATTAAAACCAATTACTTAGAAATTTATCTCCCAGATAGCATAAAGATTTCTTTAGATTATTTTGTAAACAAAAAAAGTAAAAATAATCCAAATATCTATCAGTAGCGAATGGTTTAAATTATGTAAGCACGTTCCTACTCAAAAATAGCATAAAAAATAAGAAAACTAAAAGATGTATACAGCAAAGTATTGATGTTCATTTTATTATCAAGTGAAAACTAAACTGGCTGTGGACTATTTATAATATATACATATGCAATGTGTACTTATTTTATGTACATGTACACACACGCATCCAAGATATAAATATATCATTATATAAATATATAGGAAAAGAACTTGAAGGATACTATCCAAATTTTTCATGGCAGTTACCTACAGTAAGGCAGTGGAATTTTATTGCGGGCAATCCAGGTGACATTGAGATTTTGGTTTTGCTTTTGTTGTTTTTCATGTAGTACTATTATTCTTGAATACTTTCACTTCCTTAAAGGTAGTATTCATCCTTGTATTACTTTCTTAAAGTTTTATTTGCCACTTACCACTCAAAAATTTCACCCACATAAACATATCACAGTTTTCAGTTTATCTTATACTGCTTAACCTAGAACATTTTTTATTTTCCTATTATTATCTCCATTGCCTATTTAGTATAAAAGTGGCTGGCTACATTTCAATAGTTGTGAATTGGTTTCCTTTTCTCTATAAAGTTAACACTATAAAGATGTACAAAACCAAGTGCCCATTAAACAATCCAAAACTTCCTAAATGGACATAGAATGTATTTCTCCCTTATAAAAACTTGGCGGAACTCCTCTAATTGGTTCATTGAGGAATATTTAGGCATCGGGCAACTCTGTTCAAATTTAGGCAAAACTTCCAAAACTGATTTGATTCAGAGGCTATAAACTGTTCCAGTAGAAGTAGCACTGGCTTTATTTTTCCTTATGAAATATCATGTCATACATGGCAACAGAAAATATGTTATTTTGCAAGCCCCAAAGTAACAGTTACATGCGTCTAAAAGATCACTTAATTTATTTTTAATGATTCGAATCTTTTCTCTGGGTCAAAGGCATCTTTTACATTAACTTGCTTTTACAAATTAATGTTTTGAAGGAAACAGTAAAAGTCAAGTTGCTTGGGAGTACATTAAATTATATGCTAGTTAATAGTGTTAGAGAGATGGCTTAAAAATAAATTGCCCATAATACCTTTTAATAAAGGTGCTAAATGTACTTTTTTATTCTCTGTTAAAAGCAGATGCCTATTTGGCACTGTTTGGAATCCCATTTGCCATGTATATTTTGATTAATATTATGCTGGGTAATCTGTACTATGTGGTCTAGGTTCAGTAACCTCACTGTAAAATAATGAGCCTTCAAGAATAAAAAATATGCTCACTATAAAGTTGCATATTCTGAGAAGCAATGAACATATTCAAATGAAATGAAAAAAATGAGGTTTTCACCCAGTAAATTTGCTCGAAGTGAAACTTACATTTCTCAATTTGTATTTAGCTGTCAGTCTGTGCACTAAAAACTGGACAAGCTATCAACCTTTTGCATATGTTTTCTATAAATACCTTTTCTTCTCTGATTCCACTGCCATAGGACTCTGCCGAAGTAGTGGTCTTAAGGGAGCTTACAGCAACTGGGATGTAGCCAATGGCAGTGAGTTCACACAGTAAGTGGCATCTTCAGAAAAGGACCAACACTCATATTTTATGAAATATGTAACATGATTTACCCAGAGTTGTCAGAAGAGATGAATTTCAGCCAATGCAAGGTAATAAATAGTAATGTGCACTGCATATATTTGACTTATAACCCTTGGCATTTCGAAACAAAATTCTTTTGAAGAATTCATTTTATACGTCATAAACTTTTCTATTGTTTTTCCTGTTTGGGCTGTCTTTGTTATCAGAATTCTTATGAAAGTATTATTCAAAATTGTAAATGAAGCAATATTTTTGAGAGTATTCACCTAGGATTTTCTTTCCAGGCACCGCTTGAAATAAGAAAGTTAGTAGTGCAGAAAATGGTTGGTTTCATTAAATCAGGATCTAGAAAGAAAAAACTTAGTAAGCTGTTTGTCCATAATTATAGGAAATTCATTATTAGAGTTTAATGCTCTTTGCTTTCACGAAGCACTTAATATCTTTGGGAAACAGAATAAATGGTTTTGCTGTATTTATTTTTACATACTTGAAATAAAATGTAAACTCTCAGCTACTGTACAGATGAGAATATTTTCATTCAAGACAGAACATTTTCCTTTAAAACTAAATGTAGCTTATGTAGCTTACCTCTCACATTATCTTCCTTTGAAGTAATAAGCATTATATTTTAATGATCACAGTCTAAGACTTCATGAATGCCTTACTTTGCTTTTGTCCAATGGGTGTTTGTTACAAGATAAATTGGATAGTTGTTTGTAGCTTTATATTTCAGTTTACATTTTCTTTTTGTTTTCTCCCCACACAAAAACACACAAATATTTTTGGGAATTCTTATATGATATCGTAATTACAAGTATCAAATTAATGTGCAGTACCACATTATAATCATAAGTAAAGCACATAATTTTAAAACCTGCCATTCACATATAAGAGTATATATTTTCAAAAAATATCCACTAAGAGATTTTACTAATTGTTTATGTTAGAAAACACAAAAAAGGTGAAGGAACATCCCCTTCCTTCCAATCACACACAGTTTTGCTAAATACACATATACTTTCCATGTAATATGAACATTGCCCCCAAAATTGTGCCTGCTTTTTCACTAGTGATTCTATTCTGAAGTTTCTCCTGGCACATCCTTTTGAGTTCACAAAGGAAACTTGAAGCTGGCCACTGTAACAAGGCCCCAGAGACTTTGCATTTGCAGTAGTGTCTTACATCTCAATAATAGAAAACAAGACTTGGGAATAGATATATCATCTCAATCTTATGAGAAGTGTGAAGGCTACTACTTGAATTATTCATTGAACAGAGAATAGAAAGATTATGTGACCACAGCCCACCTTTGCAACTGAACATTTTAACATCATTATAAAAAACATGTATTATGCGTCTCTGATGGTACTGAGCCAGGCACCGTATAAATTGAATTTATGAGAATTTTCCTCTATAAATTCCAGATAAGACATAACTGAATAACTGCAAGACCGATAATGAACATCCATTTATGTATATTATACAAAATGTCTGTAAATATGTTAGCCAGAGGTGAAAATGTACATACTGTGTTTAATTAAACAAGGTTTTTGGTTTTCATTTTTTTTTTATATCAGCTTTCCTAGACTAGGAAGCAATAGAATTAGGATTTTAATAATTAAGAGAAGAGTAAGAACAAAGAATAATCTGTACTCTCCCATCTTAATTTGTTTCCAAGCACCAAAATTCCAAAATTTTACATATAAGTAAATTATTTCAAACTCCACCATGGTTACTATGAAAGGGTTTTGACATAGATCAGCTATTTGACTTTGTATAAGCTTCCCCAATTGAAGATAAATAGAAAAGGGAAGTTAAGAAGATTGTGCTTGTGTTGACACTCAGGTTAACTAATAATTTTGTTACTCCTATTAGCTAAGCCATGAAATACTGTTCTCAGAACAGTAGAAGTTCTGCAGTAGGTACATTTAAAGATTGTTTTCTTAATTTACTGAGCCATTTACTTAAAGCCTAGTAACTGAGCCAGAATTTTTTTTTATTCACGTGCTTCATGTTTGTCACTATACTGGGCACTATAGAAACAGATGAACACAAGTGCAGCCTCTGCTTTCGATTAGCTCCTACTCTAATAATCAGAGAATAGGAAAGAGAATCAGTCAAATAATGGATGATTTTAATAAGGCACAGTGAGTGCTGGCTATGCTGAGAGAATTCAGAGAACTACCCAGCCCAGACTGAAGATACACATACTGTTTGTCTAAGACAATCACAAAATATGGAGACACAGAGAGAAAAACAAAGGGGAAAGGGTGGAGCATGAGGATAAGGCTAAGGATAAGGGCAGCAGGGATCCGAGGAGCATTACACAAAAAAAGAATAGTTTATGCAAAGTCTAAGAGGCACATAAGAAATTTCTAAGTACTACATGTGGGGAAGGGGAAGGAAATGGCAAGATATGGTCAACAGGAAGTTTATCAGAAGGAGACTTGTGTTTAAGGCAAAGAGGTTTACATTTAATCATAATGAATAAAGGGAATCACTAAAGAATATTAAGCAAAGGGGAAAAGTGATCAGATGATCGTTTTAGAGAAATAACTCTGCTAACAGTAAAAAGGGGATGAATTGGAATCGCCAAAAGATCATCTGGGAAACCTCAGATGGCAAGATGTGGTTTGGGAGACGAAAAGTCTGAGGTTTTTGATATTGTTCTTGTTCTTGTTGTTAGGAGGTGTTTCTACAAGGTGGCAGTCATTCTTGCCCATATAGTCGTTTGCAAAGCATATACATATCCAACATTTGGCATTTTGACTAAAAAGATTGGCACAGCTTTGGAAAGAGTGAACTTTTATAACCAAAAACACTGCTGTGGCTCTCAGTCCAAATAAAAACATTAGGAAGACGTTGAAACCAAAGATTTTCTAAAAAAATAGGGATATATTTTTTATCCTAAATCCTCCCGTTAATTAGATAAGTCTACAATCTCAACCCTTGAATTATCTTTCTTTTTTTTTTTTTTTGAGACGGAGTCTTGCTCTGTAGCCCGGGCTGGACTGCAGTGGCCGGATCTCAGCTCACTGCAAGCTCCGCCTCCCGGGTTTACGCCATTCTCCTGCCTCAGCCTCCCGAGTAGCTGGGACTACAGGCGCCCGCCACTGCGCCCGGCTAGTTTTTTGTATTTTTTTTTAGTAGAGACGGGGTTTCACCGTGTTAGCCAGGATGGTCTCGATCTCCTGACCTCGTGATCCGCCCGTCTCGGCCTCCCAAAGTGCTGGGATTACAGGCTTGAGCCACCGCGCCCGGCGCGAATTATCTTTCAATACCAAGAACAAAGAAGAACGTTTTGGAATAAACAAAAATTGAGAGTTTACTAGCATGATATCAGATCTTCACTAAAGGAAATTTTAAAATGAACTTTAGGAAGAAAGAAAATCAACCTAAAAAAATGGTGACTTTGTAGGTAAATATAAAATACTATTGACAGCATTAAATAATAATAATGTCTAGTTTAGTAGGTTACAAATGGGGGAAAAAATCAAGATAGTGCAAAAATCCTGAAGAACAATACCACATAAAAGGAAGGATGATGGGACTTAAAGCATTCCACACTCTTATTTATTTAAGAGTTAGATTGGATATAAACAAAATCCCACTATAAATTGCTTCTAAGAAGTATTTATAAACATGACACTGAGAGGCAGAAAGTAAAATGATGAAGCAAGTACATCTGAAGAAAATAGTTTATGATGAAAACCTGGTATAACCATTTAATTTCAGACAACATAAATTTCAGGGCAAAAGAATTAGTAGGATAAAGAAAAACTACATATGTAATATGCTTTAATTCACCAATAAGATACAATAACTCCGAATTGGTGTACATCTAAAAACATAGCTTCAAAATATGTAAAGCAAAAAAAAAAAAAAAAAAAAAAATTTGGCAGCTACAAAGAGACATTGACAAGCCCGTGATCAGAATAGATTTTAACACAGCTGTTTGTATATGACTGAAGTTAATAAACTAAGCATCAATTGTAAGGAATTAGTAGAAAAATGACATAATGAACCCAAGAAAAGTAGAGATAAGGAACTAATAAAGATAATATGACAAATTAATAAAATATAAAAAGGAAAACACAACAGAGAAGATTAAAGAACAAAGTCAAAAGTCTGGCCTAAAAAAAGACTCTGTAGTAGCATTGAGAATTATTTGGCAAGACTAATTAAAAAGAATAAAACAAAATATAACAGTCAAACAATATTGGGAATTAACAAAATGATACAAACACAGGTGTAGTAGAGATTGTTAAATAATAACACATGATTAAAAATTTATCCCAATATACTTAAAAATACGCAAACACTCCACAAATTTCCAAACAAATTTATATTACTTCATTCAGTATAAAATAGAACTTAAAGAGTACTATAACCAAAAAGAAAAATAGTAAGTAATTCAAAAGTTTTCTACAAAGAAAGCCACAAACAGTTTTATAGGTAAGTTTACTAAATGAACGGGTATTTCAGTCTTCTCCAAATTATTTTATAGAAAAGGAAAAACAGAAAGAATCTCAAATTAATTCTATGAGCATGATCCATTTTGAATACAAAATTGTATCCTTGTAACAAAATTAAAGACCTTTCTCATAAACAAAAATTGATTCCTGGCCGGGCAAGGTGGCTCATGTCTGTAATCCCAGCACTTTGGGAGGCTGAGGCAGGAGCTTGAGCCCAGTAATTCAAGACCAGCCTGAACAACATGAGGAAACCCCATTTCTGCAAAAAACATAAAAATTAGCTGGATGTGGTAGCTCATACCCGTAATCCCAGCTACTTGAGAGGCTGGGGTGGAAGGATCATCTGACTAATGGGAAGTTGAGGCTGCAGTGAGGCGTGATCACACTTCTGCACTCCAGCCTGGGTGACAGAGTGAGACATAAATACCACATATGAAAATTTAAATTTAGTGGGTGTCTTATTCTCTATCCATGCTATAAAACTAAACACATGATTATTTGTGACATTCTTATATACATCTATGTTAACATTTTATTTGTTAATTTTATCATTCCTCATGTTCTTAACTAGAGTATAAGCCTGCTTTGCTCTACATTGTCTTGTTCAATTATTAAACTCTTGGGCATGGAGGTCCTCCATGAATAGGCATCAGCTGATTTACTAATGAGAGGGTGATATATAATAATATTAAGGATACAGTTGTCTCAGCCAAATCTCTACAGCATTTAACCTAACCTTACGTTCTTAAATGTTTTAATTGATAATTAACTATGCTCAGCATTTGTTTTGCATATTATTCACTATTTTCTTGCCTAGATTCTGATTTTAATATACCTTTAATAAACAACTCCCACCTTCAAAATGATTGTGTCCTGCATAAAAACCACATAAGCCCTAAGTAATTAATTTACTGTGGGGCTAAGTACAATATTGAGCTAGTATTTTCTCTCCAAAGAGTCCTGGACCCAAGAGCCCTTCAGTTTTACAATTTGTTGAGTTATAACAGTGATTTTACCTGAGCTGATTTTTTTTAAAAAAGAAAAAGAAAAAAAAAAAGAAGCTTTGCTAAAATAAATGCATATTTAACCCCTATCATAGTTTCCACTTACAAAGGCATTTAAACCACTGTTCAATGAAATTCTTTTCCTTTCTTTATTTTTCTCTTGTACATGTTTACAAATGCTTTCTACTATAACATTTCAAATGCTTTCAATAACAATGATACCAATTTTATGTACTGTTAGGTCCAAATGGAAAAAGGCAACGTTTATAAAATATCTTCTTAAAGTTTTTCAAATAATAGAGGATTATTACTTCTGGTATACTTATGGAATTCAAAAATCTCTAAAATATAATAGATATCAACGAAGATTACCATTATACTGGCAAACTATCCATGTTAAAACATAACTTTTCCCAAAGAATTTGACAAACATTATATTTGGATGCTTAATTTATTGTCCCAGGATAATGAAAGTGTTGTTTTCTCAAAAGTTAAAAATTCTATTTTTAAAAATAATGTCAATATGAGAAGCTACATCCACTTATGATCCTCACAATGGCTACAGTGCCTCTGTGATATCTTCAACATATTGTTGGATACTTTCAGTTCTTCTTTATGCATGTGAAAAGAATTTAAAAATAAATGTGCCCTTTAATAAGCCATATTATATACTGTGAAGTAGAATTATTTCAACATAATCATGACAAACATGTTTGCCAAATTTATTTTTTCTTGTAAACATTGTATATGGGAATTGCTGGCTTTTATTATCACTTACCTTTGATCAATAATATTTTCATGTGTTTTGCCATGATAACAACCACTTGAAAATTGTATATAGCATAATTGTGCTTTCTAGTGTGCAGTGCACAGTAAACACTAAAAAGCAGTAGGACTGTCTACCTTCTTATCTGATTTCATCATAACTACCATGCAGATTTTCTTTTGAAGTTGTACCTCTTCTCTCCACCAAGATCTCAGCGATTGGTGCAGCTTATACTTATGGTCTGTGCCTTAAACAGAATACATCTGATATAAATGAGAATCAATGTCCTACTAAAATTCACAATAAGGACTTTAACTCCAAAATTTGATTTAAGAAAAGCATTATATCTGTGGCATTAAGCAGAAACATAGAACTAGAGGCTCATAATAGAGTTGTGCTAAACATAGTGTCATTTTGGTTATCACCCAAATTCTACCGGCCAGTTTTCATTACCAAAGTAACTATGGCCAACTATGAAACACACACATGTATATATATATAATAAAGAACTGCATTTGCATATATACATACAAACATGCACATGCAAGTCGAAGGGAGTGCTCAACGGTAGTTTCATGGATGTTTCCTATGGCAGTCTCTAATGTGCCCTGATAGGTATTGTGCCTGAGTAACTCATTACTCTTGTGGTGCATTCATTCCCATCCGTGGCCAATGTTTACAGTTTGATGCTAATAAGAAAAAGGATTCAGTCATGATATTAATTGATGAATTTCATGATGGTCATCATCAAAGATCACAGGCATCCATTTCACGAATGCACGTTATGTTTTTTTAAAAACAAAATACACAAAAGACATAGGGTCTTATATAAATGTGTTTTTCTCAAGGAAGATGCCTCTGACTTTCTAATCTAGGTTATAAGATTCCTACATTGAGAGGGCTCTCGGAAAAAAAACTTGCATGAGAGTGAGGGAAACAGGACAGCGAAAGAGGAAGTTCAGCAAAGTACGGCTGGCATAAAGTTGAGCTTCAATCTGATCCCACAGAGGAGCTCCAAAACTTAAGTTATCCCACAAAGTATATCCTGTCTTAAGGTAGTTACTGGACTTCTGTACACAGCATCAGTCACTGGATACAGACTTCCTTAAGGCAGGGAGGTGGGGCTTAATTCCTAGGCTCTCCAAGTAAGATGACTCCACTATCCTAGGAGCAACACTCCAGAAAAGGTTACAGATGTGTGTCATTGCAGCAAAATCCTATCATAACAGCTGAGAGCAGACACACCAAACCAATAAAGGGTTCCCAGGGAATCTAAGCATGGCACCTATGAGTCTGTGGCAACTGGTTTTCTTCTCTAGAAACTATAAGCTCTGTAATAGCAACTGCAGTTTCAGTTTTGTTTAGGATCTGAATGATATCAGACACATGCTAGAGATGCAAGATATATTTATGATTAAAATGAATAAATAAATGAATCAATGGCATTAGCAATCATGCTTTTACCTACTGTAAATTCACTGTCATTTTAATGAGAATTGGCCCTGTATGCAGGTTGAATTTACCAAAGTTCCAGCATAACATTTCAGTGTAAAGAAAAGCTCATCAGATTGGAAATACATCCAGAATCGTTACTACAATTTTCAACTTAATCTTTATTTTTCAAAATCTGTTGACTCAGTATTTAGGTCAATACATTCCTTTTGTAAGTAATCGGGACATAAATGATACCTGTTTATCTAGCAAATAGGTTAGGTACACAAAAAGGCAAAGAGATCTACAAGTCAAAGAAACGTATTGTCTTGTAATGTTAACATTAGCAAGCCAATGAATTGGTTAATTTATGTGATTAATCTGTCACTATCCACTGTTAATGATCAGTGGCACCTATATTTATTTATTTGCAATATTAATGTAATACATTATATACTGTTTTTCACTTAGAATTATGTCATAAACATTTTGGTTTCTCTACAGGTCCCTCATATTTATAGTAATGGATATACAACACACACGTAAACACAAATATATGTATGCATGTATATTTTAATAGATTGTACTAAATGTTAGTAAAATATTTTATTTTGTTCATGTTTTGCTATCATTACTAGAGCAACAGTGAGCATATTTAAGTGTATTTAAGCTTCTGTTAGATTGCTTATGTGGGATGAAATTAGGAATGAAAATATGATATTCAAGTCTCAAGCAATTTAACTTCTCTGCCATATTACTTTTCAGAAACTCTGTATGAAATTACAGAGTTGGCAGTAATAAACAAATATGGCAATTTCTTTGCAGTATTGCCAACATTGAATGTTTTGGTTTCTGTTTGTTTATTTACTATCCTCACTGTGGGAAAAAAATCTTAAGATTGCCTTATTTTATATTTCTTTGATAACTAAAAAAGCTAGAAATTTGTCCCATTTATTTATCCATTGTATTTCCCATGTATAAACTATGATATTGTTTGCCCATTAATTTACTTGGGATCTTGAATTTTTTCTACTAATTTGAATACATATTATCGTTATATTGAGGAAAATATCTATAACATGCAACAAAAAAAAATATTATTATTCAATATTATTATAAAATAATAATATTTAGGTTACATATTTCTTATTTCCCAGAAAATGAATGTGCATATATATTTCATCATAATTTCTCCTACTAATTCAAAACAAAAAATTGTTCTGCCAAAGTATTTTTAATTTCTGTACCCCATTGCTTGCTAATTTTTCTCTTGTTTAATGCTCATTTTTAACTATTGAATGCACCTATCATTATTTTATTTTATTTTGTTTATGCTTTCATAATACCATCTGTGAAGAGACTATCTTCTCCCCATTGTGTATCTTGGCACTCTTTTTGAAAATCAGTTGACTGCATATTATATTGTGACTATTTTTCACTGGACTTGCACTAGGCAAAATTCTTATGTATTGTGTTAGCTTTTTGGAACCACTATCTTTTTTCCTTTGACAAGTTTCCTGTCTGTCTTTCTTTAAAACCATTACTTGATGAGTCTAGTTGCTCACCCTACATGAACACATTCTTGTCCATTATTTTGACAAAACAAACTTCTTACTCATCTCACTGAGAAAGATAACTGGCAATTATATAAAGTACTAGGAATTTGAATGCAGTACTCTACTAAAAGAATATTATTAACATTATGAACGAATACTGATTTTTTTCCTCCCCTTTAGAAATCCAAAGATCAATATTAATATCAGAGACTCTTTTAATATAATATTAAGGTAAAAAGTTAAATAAGAAAACAACAGATAATAATTTACTACATGTCTAAAAGTAATTGCTAAAACTTAGAACCAAATCCTAATAAATGGATTTTATTATATGAAATAAAATAGTTTTTCCTTGCTAAACAGAAAGCCAGTATTACATTCAATAGAAACATCTATGCATGAATCACAGTGTATATATATCTCTATGTCCAGTTCCAAGTATCTTATATAAACCATTCTAATCTAAATCTTTAAATCAAAACTTGAACTTAATAATATAATTCTTGATTTAAATAAACTTGAAAAATGTTTATTTAGAAGAACATATGCAGTATTACTGAATAAAAAGAGACCTGCTCCTGTCAGACAGCAGAACATATTATTTGCAATAAAAACATAAAACACTACACAATTTGTGCAACATTTTAAACACTGAGAGGAACAGAAGGTAAAGAACTAAAATAATAATTACATACCAACTCTTGTTATATGATAATATAAACTTTCTGAGGAAAAACATTAAGACACAATTATTACATAAGTATATTTAGAACAGTTATGGAAAATGTTATTTCTGTCTCTTACCTCTTAATTTGAAATACACGCAAAACCAGCATTAACATGGAAATTTATAGTGAGAAACATCCACATTCAAAAAGAAGAAATATCTCAAATAAAATAAACAATCTAACTATACCTTAAGGAATGAAAAAAAAAAAAGAACGAACTAAGCTCAAAGTTAGCAGAAGAGAGGAAATAACAAAGATCAAAACAAAATTAAACAAAACAGAAAAACAATTTAAAAATCAGTGAAACAGTTGGAATTTTAAAAAAATCAACAAAATTGAAAATAAAATCAGAAATTAAAGAAGAGACATTATAACTGATGCAACAGAAATAAAAAGCATAATGAGGGACTATTATAAAAAATTATATGCCAACAAATTGGATAACCTAGAAGAAATGGATAAATTCCTGGAAACATGCAACCTACCGAAACTAAACCATGAAGAAATGGAAAACTTGAACAGGCCAATAATGAGTAAGACTGAAAACGTAAATAAAAACCTCCTAACAAAGAAAATCCCAGAACCAGATGGCTTCACTGGTAAATTCTATGAAACATTTAAAGAAAAACAAACACCAATCCTTCTTAAACCCTTTCAAAAAATTGAAGAAGAGAGAAACTTCCAAACTTGTTTTATGAAGCCAGCATTATCCTGATACCAAAGTCCAAGACAATGTAAGAAAAGAAAACTACAGGCCAATATCCCAGATGAATATACATGCACAAATCCTCAACAAAATAATATAAAACTAAATCCAATAGCACTTAAAAAAATCATACAGCATGATCAAGTGGGACTTATATCTGGGATGCAAAGATGGTTAAACATATGCAAATCAATTAATGTGACTGAAGGTTGAAAATAACATGATCATTTTGATGAATGCAGAAAGGACATTTGACAAAATTTAACACAATTTCATAATGAAAATTTTCAACAAACTGTATATAGCAGGAATTTACCTCAACACAATAAAGATCATATATGAGAAGCCCATAGCTAACATTCTCAATAGTGAAAAAATGAAAAGGATTTCTCTAGCTTCAAAAACAAGGTAAGTATGTTCACTCTCACCACTTCTATTCACGTTGTACTGGAAGTTCTAGCAAGAGCAGTTAGGCAATTAAAGTCATTTCAAATCAGAAAGGAAGAAGTAAAATTACCTTGTTTGCATACAGCATGATCTTAAATATTGGAAGTCCCAAAGACTCCACACACACAAAAAAAGTTAACACTAATAAACCAATACAGGAAAGTTGCAAAATACAAAATCAACACACAAAAATCAGTAGCATTTATATATACTAATAATGAACTCTCCAAAAAGTAATTAAGAAAAACATTACATTTATAACAGCATAAAAAAGAATAAAATTCTTAGGAGTACACTCAACTAAGAAGGTAAAAGACTGGTATATTAAAAACTACAATCAATGATGCAAGAAATTCAAATTGATGCAAATACATGGAAAGATATCTTGCTCATCAATTGGAAGATTTAATAATGTTTCAATGTCCCTACTACCCAAAGCAATCGACTGATTCAATGCAATCCCCATCAAATTCCCAATGACATTTTTTGCAGAAATAGAAAAAAATCTTAACATTTTTATAGAACCAGAGAAGACTGAATAACCAAAGCAATCTTGAGAAAAAAGCACATAACAGGAGACATAACAGTTAATGATTTCATAATATATTACAAAGCTATGCTAATTAAAACAATGTGGTTCTGATATAAAAAAACAAAACAGACACATAAGATAGAATTGACAGCCCTGAAATAAATCTATGCATATATAGTCAACTGATCTTTGACAAGAATGCCAAGAACACACAAAGGGGAAGAAAACACACAATGGGGAAATTTCACATATATTGTTGTGGAAACTGGATATCCATATGCAAAAGAATGAAATACGGCCCTTACACTATACAAAAAGAAAAACCGTCTCAAAAAAGCTTAACAACAATGTAAAAAGTGAAAATGTAAAACTCTGAGAAGAAAACATAGGAGAAAACCTTCACGACATCATGCCTGGCAGTTATTTCTTGGGTATGACATCAAAAGCACAGGCAACAGAAAAGCTAAATGATAAGAACACATGGACACATAGAGGAGAACAACACACAGTTATTGGAGGGTAGTGGGTGGTGATGAAATAACTTGTGCAACAAACAACCATGACACAAGTTTACCTATATAACAAACCTGCACATGTGCCCCTACATTTAAAATAAAAGAAAAGGGAAAAATAAAGGGAGACTATATCAAACTAAAAGCTGCTGCACAGCAAATAAAACAATCAACAGAGTAAAAAGACAGCATACAGAATGAGACAAAATATTTGAAAGCCATATATCTGATGAGGGGTTAATATTCAAAATATGCAAGGTACAACTCAACAGCCAAAAGACAAATAATCTAATTACAAACTGGGCAAAGGACTTGAATAGATATTTCTCTAAAGATGATATAAAAATGCCAACAAGTATGTGAAAAAATGCTCAACATCACTAGTCTTCAGGGAAACGCAAATTGAAACTACCGTATAATAGCACCTAACACCTGTGAGAATGGCAATTATCAAAAAACAAAAGATAACAAGTTTTGGCAAGAATGTAGAGAAATTGGAAGCTTCATGCATTCTTGTAGGAAAGGCAACTGGTGTAGCCACTATAAAAAACAGTATGATGGCTCCTCAAAAAATAAAAACGGAATTACCATGTGATCCGGCAATCTTACTTCTGGGTACACATCCAAAAGTAGTGAAATCAGGATCTTGAAGATTTTGTGTTCATTGCAGCATTATTCACAATAGCCAAGATTAGAAACAACCTAAATGTCCATCCACAGATGAACAGATGAACAGAATGTGGTATATATTTACAAGAAAATATAATTCAGCCTTTAAAAAGAAGGATATTCTGCCATCTGTGACAACACAGATGAGCTTGAAGGACATTATTCTAAGTTATATAATCCCGGTCATAGAAAGATTAATACTGCTTGATTCCACTCATGTAAGGCATGTATAATAATCCAATTCATAGAAACAGAGAACAGAATGGTAGTTGCGAGGAGCTGAGGGAAAGGAAAAATGGAAAGTTGCTGGTTAATGAGTATAAGTTTTTGTTATGCAAGATGAATATGTTCTGGAGATCTGCTGTACAACCCTGTGCCTCTCCTGAACAATATTGTACTGTGCAGTTTAAAATTTGGTACAAAGGTAATCTCACGTTAAGTGTCCTTAACAGTAAAAAAAGAAAAGAAAAATAGTTGCATCATATTTTGTGTAAAATTATGAGAGGATAAATATAACCACCAGGAATATTTTCAAATGACTCTGCAATTGCCAGTAATAAACACACACGGTGAACTCTCTGGAGGCAGAATACTATTTTCTTCGCTCTTATTGACAATAAACAAAATAATGCTCTTGGAATAAGGCATTTCATTTATGATTTTATTTTATTGTAATTCATTTCCTGCTTATGAAATTATTTGAAGTAGATCATTCTTTAGATGGTAAATTATTTGTTTATTTGTATATTTAATTATTGATTCATTCTCTAAATATTTCATAATATAGAAAAAACATTTTGGATCACTGTAAAATGTGTGAGCGTGCCCTCTGAGCCCTGCAAATAAAGTGCTTCTCATCTTGTCATTGTCTTCAACTCCTATTCAGACTTTGAAACATTTTTATATTTTATTTCATTTTATTTTAGAGATGGAGTCTTGCTCTGTCACCCAGGCTGGAGTGCAGCAGCGCAGTCTCAGCTCACTGCAACCTCCACCTCCTGGGTTCAAGGGATTCTCCTGCCTCAGCCTTCAGGGTATCCTGGACTACAGGAACATGCCACCACACCTGGCTAATTTTTGTATTTTTAGTAGAGACAGGGTTTCGCCATGTTGGCCACGCTGGTCTCGAACTCCTGACCTCAAGTGATCCACCTGCCTTGGGCTTCCAAAGTGCTGGGATTACAGGTATGAGCCACCACCCCTGGCCCTGAAGTATTTTAAAATGCAAAACCTTTCTTGATTCTACCCGCAACCATGTAGGAAGTGTTTGGTCCCTTTTTCACTTTCAAATATGTATATATTTATTTCTAGTAGGTATAATGGAAATACATAGGTTTAAGAGCTGAGGGGACAAAAAAACATATTGAAATTCTAAGTCTGCTACGTATTTGCAGTGTGAGTCTGAACTGAGGATTTTTGCACCTCTGTTATCTCATTTGCTAAATGGAATACTGCCATTTCCCTCACAAGGTTGGTATGTGTCTTTTATGAAAGAATATGTGCTAAATCTCAACAAAGTTCATTTTTACTCTTATGTAACATTTTTAGTGTTTGCATTTATAGCTACCATAAAATTTTAGTCCTGCTATAATATTTTGTCAGTTTACTTGAGGTCAGAGACTGTGTTTTATTAATTCTAGTATCTCATTTGACTCAGTGAGTTTGGGAAATCAGTTGATGTGCTCCAACCTCTGGAAATCAAAAAGACCAGAAACTGCTTGACCAATTAATTCCTAAAAGTCAGTGTTTGTATACTGGCTGGAGAGTCTGCTAGAGTATTTGTACCCACTGTGCATTATCCCTGATACATAGGCATTAATTCTTCGAGAGATGTTTATTGATGATGTTTGAAAAAACAAATGGATTTTGTTGCCTCTCTCCAATTTGGAAAACATATAATGGGTTTTTTTTTTTTTACAGTCTTATTATATAAACTTTTTATTCCTTTATATGTGATATCTCGTTAGTGTCGGTGTCAGTCTGGATGGTGTCTCTCAACTCTTTGTAACTTTGAAAAATCACCAGGAACTGCCCTTATTGGCAAGTCCATGTAGACCCACAACACACAGGTGAAAAGTAAGTTGAATGATGATTTCTAAAGAAAATGGGCCACTTGGAGAGCTACCCCTGGGGCATAAATCCAGGTTGGACAGTTCAGCCTTGCTCAGTCCAGACTGCAGCTGCTCTGGAAGGTCTTCACTATGGGATAGTCCTGAGATTCTTACGAAACAACCTTTATATGTTGGTCTCTCATCTATTTCTAGTCTTCTGTTATTTATCACAGTCTCTAACAAAATTACTCCAAGAGGATTTTCAAATCTCTGGTAAGAGCTATGCCATGTTCAAAGTATTTTCCTAAGATAATTACAGACAAAATTTCTTGGGCATTATTTTAGAGTTGGGAAGACTGGGTTGAAGAGAGATCAATAATTTGGTATTGTCGATTTTTATTCATGCCAGATCATTGGGGAAATAAACTTTTACATTGCAATTAACTATCTCTCTTTGAATCAAGATGGTAATGCTAGAGAGGAGAGGAAGGGTAAGAAGTTATTCGGTTAATGCTTGTTACAGTTGTTATTACTATTGTTTACAGCTGTTACTCCTATTGTTTCTAAAAAAAAAATCAAAGCATGAAAATGTTAAAACATGTTCATAATTGTATGGAAAAATTGAACCTCTGCCCCTATATTTTTCTGTGGTCTTAGAGACAATCTATTATTATTGTTAACATCAATTAAACTATTTATATTTGTTTTGCCCATGGTCTGTAGCAGTCCTACCATGTTCTCTCACAAATAACAATGTTTCTAAATGTCCAAAAGATATAGCAGCTAAGCCATACAAGTTCTCCACAGAAGAGACCTGCGTGTTTTCAAAACACACACACACACACACACACACACACACACTTTCTCTCACACATACCCATGAATGTTTTTCTTTTTTTTTTCTAAAAAACCAATAGGTATTAAACACTAATTAACTTACATTCTTAAAGAAAGGCAATGAAAATCTATTTGCAAATCCGAAATATATTTTGATCATACCTAGAATTGTTGACATTATTTTCAAGAGGATAGTGTCCCAGGAGCACAAGAGGTTTTATTATTATTCTATAAATATTATCTCACATAACATTTTGTTAAATATGTTAAGTGTTTTACTTATAAATATTACTTTATACCATAATCGTTTAGTAGGTACATCATTTAGTATTCCACTTACTAAGTAAAAGAAATGATTTCATTACCCAAATTAATGCTAACCACATAAATTATGTAGTCCTTAGTTATGTTTTAAAATATTGTATCAATTCCTGGCAGAAAGACATTTTCCGCTTTTTATAAGTTAATCAAATAATATTAAGTAGTTGTCAGTAATATATTTCTTTGGATCTCAAACAAGCATCTAACTATATAGAGTAGTAAGTAGGGAAAAATCACTTAAAAGGCAATCCTATAAGGCTAAAATAGAAAACTGTACAAATCAACATATATATTAGCTTAAAATGGAAAATATAAATTGTTACAAAGCAGAAGCTCACAAGTTGGCAAGAAAGAATGTCATAGAAACAAACCTATCACAAGCTAATCTGAAACCAGCCAGATGCCATCTCCAGTAGGATTGAATAATTTTAAAAATTTAATTATTTTCCAGTGAATAATTATATAGTTTATTCTCCTTTCTTGACCTTTCAGTTAAAGTTAAAATCTTATTGATGACAATAACAGATGGCCATTTGAGCAGACACAGAGCTAGCTGCAAGTGTTTTTTTTGGTACCCCAGTGGTGCCTGGAATGCCAGCGAGACAGAACCATTCACTCCCCTGGAAAGGGGGCTGAAGCCCGAGAGCCAAGTGGTCTTGCTCAGCAGATGGCACCCCCGCAGAGCCGAGCAAGCTAAGATCCACTGCCTTGAAATTCCTGCTGCCAGCACAGCAGTCTTAAGTCAACCTGGGACCCTCTAGTTTTTTGGGGGGAGGGACGTCCACCATTACTGAGGCTTGAGTAGGCAGTGTTCCCCTCACAGTGTAAACAAAGCCTCCTGGAAGTCAGACTAGGTGACTTTGCAGTCAGCACTGCAAAGCTGCTATAGCCAAACTGCTTCTTTAGATTCCTTCTCTCCAGCTAGGGAATCTCTGAAAGAAAGGCAGCAGCTCCAGTCAGGGTCTTATAGATAAAACTCCCATCTCCCTGGGACAAAGCACCTGGGGGAAGAGGCAGCTGAGGGTGCAGCTTCAGCAGACTTAAACATTCCTGCCCACTGGCTCTGAAGAGAGCAGGAGGTCTCCCAGCACAGTGCTCAAGCTCTGCTAAGGCACAGACTGCCTCCTCAAGTGTGCCCTGACCCCCGTGCCTAACTGGGAGACACCATCCAGCAGAAGTCGACAGACACCTTATACAGGAGAGCTCTGGATGGCATCTGGTGGAAGCCCTTCTAGGACGAAGCTTCCAGAGGAAGGAATGGGCAACAATCTTTGCCATTCTGCAGCCTCCATTGGTGATACCCAGGCAAATAGGGTCTGGAGTGGACCTCCAGCAGACTCCAACAAACTTGCAGATGAGGGGCCTGTTAGAAGGAAAACTAACAAACAGAAGGCAATAGCATCAACATCAAGAAAAAGGATGACCATGCAAAAACTCCATCCGAAGATCACCAACAGCAAAGACCAAAGGTAGATAAATCCACGAAGATGAGAAAAAAACAGCACAAAAAGGCTGAAAATTCCAAAAACCGTAATGCCTCTTCTCCTGTAAAGGTTCACAACTCCTTGCCAGCAAAGGAACAAAACAGGATTGAGAATGAGTTTGAAGAATTGACAGAAGTGGGCTTCAGAAGGTGGGTAATAACAAACTCCTCTGAGCTAAAGGAGCATGTTATAATCCAATGCAAGGAAACTAAGAACCTTGATAAAAGTTTAGAGGAACTGCTAACTAGCATAACCAGTTTGGAGAAGAAGATAAATGACTTGATGGAGCTGAAAAACACAGCACGAGAATTTCATGAAGCATACACAAGTATCAATAGTTGAATCAATCAAGCAGTAGAAAGGGTATCAGAGATTAAAGATCAACTTAATGAAATAAAGTGAGAAGACAAGATTAGAGAAAAAAGAAGGAAAGGGAAGAAACAAAGCCTCTAAGAAATACGGAACTGTGTGAAAAGAACAAACCTACATTTGATTGCTGTACCTGAAAGTGACCAGGAGAATGGAACCAAGGTGGAAAACACTCTTCAGGATATTATCCAGGAGAACTTCCCCAACCTAGCAAGACAGGCCAACATTCAAATTCAGGAAATACAAAGAACACCACAAAGATACTCCTTGAGAAGAGCAGCCCCAAGACACATAATCGTCAGATTCACCAAGGTTGAAATGAAGGAAAAAATGTTAAAGACAGCCAGAGAGAAACGTCAGGTTACCCACAAAGGGAAGCCCATCAGACTAATAGCGGATCTCTCTGCAGAAACCCTACAAGCCAGAAGAGAGTGGGGGCCGATATTCAACATCCTTAAAAAAAAGAATTTTCAACCCAGAATTTCATATCCAGGCAAACTAAGCTTCATAAGTGAAGGAGAAATAAAAGCCTTTTCAGACAAGAAAATGCTGAGAGATTCTGTCACCACCAGGCCTGCCTTACAAGAGCTCCTGAAGGAAGCACTAAACATGGAAAGGAAAAACTGGTACCAGCCACTGCATAAGCAAACCAAAATGTAAAGACCATCGACACTATGAAGAAACTGCATCAACTATTGGGCAAAATAACCAGCTACTGTCATAATGACAGGATCAAATTCACACATAACAATATTAACCTTAAATGTAAATGGGCTAAATGCCCCAATTAAAAGGCACAGACTGGCAAATTGGATAAAGAGTCAAGACCCATCGGTGTGCTGTTATTAAGAGACCCATCTCATGTGCAAAGACACACATAGGCTTAAAACAAAAGGATAGAGGAAGATTTACCAAGCAAATGAAAAGGAAATAAAGCAGGGGTTACAATCCTAGTCTCTTATAAAACAGACTTAAACCAACATGGATCAAAAAAAGACAAAGGGCATTAAATAATAGTAAAAGAATCAAAGTAACAAGAAGAACTAACTTTCCTAAACATCTATGCAGCCAGTACAGGACCACCCAGATTCATAAAGCAAGTTCTTAGAGACTTACAAAGAGACTCAGACTCCCACACAATAACAGTGGGAACTTTAACACCTCACTGTCAATATTAGATGTATCAGTAAGACAGAAAGTTAACAAGGATATTCAGGACTTGAACTCAGCTCTGGACCAAGCACACCTAATAGACATCTACAGAACTCTTCACCCCAGATCAATAGAATACATATTCTTCTCAGCAGCACATAGCACTTATTATAAAACCAACCATATACTTGGAAGTAAAACACTTTTCAGCAAATGCAAAAGAATGGAAATTGTAACAAACAGTCTCTAAAACCACAGAGCAATCAAATTAGAACTCAGGATTAAGAAATTCACTCAAAACCACACAACTACATGGAAACTGAACAACCTGCTCCTGAATGACTACTGGGTAAACAACAAAATTAAGAAAGAAATAAATATGTTCTTTGAAACCAATGACAACAAAGACACAACGTACCAGAATCTCTGGAACACAGCTAAAGCAGTATTTAGAGAGAAATTTATAACACTAAATGCCAACAGGAGAAAGCAGGAAAGATATAAAATGGACACCCTAACATCACAATTAAAAGAACTAGAGAAGCAAGAGCAAACAAATTCAAAAGCTAACAGAAGACAAAAAATAACCAAGATCAGAGCAGAACTGAAGGAGATAGAGACATGAAAAACCCTTCAAAAATCATTTGAAAAAACCGGGAGATGGTTTTTTCAAATGATTAACAAAATAGATAGAACACTAGCCAGACTAATAAAGAAGAAAAGAGAGAAGAATCAAATAGACACAATAAAAAATGATAAAGAGGAGATCACCACTGATCCCACAGAAATACAAACTACCATCACAGAATACTATAAACACCTCTACACAAATAAATTAGAAAATCTAAAAGAAATGGATAAATTCCTGGACACATACATCCTCCCAAGACTAAACCAGGAAAATATTGAATCTCTGAATAGACCAACAACAAGTTCTGTAATTAAGGCAGTAATTAATAGTCTATCAACGAAAAAAAAAAAAAAAAGCCCAGGACCAGACAGATTCACAGCCGAACTCTATCAGAAGTACAAAGAGGAGCTGGTACCATTCCTTCTGAAATTATTTCAAACAATAAAAAAAGAGAGACTCCTCACTAACTCGTTTTACAAGGTCAGCATCATCCTGATACCAAAACCTGTCAGAGACACAACAAAAAAAGAAAATTTCAGGCCAATATCACTGAAGAACATCGATGTGAAAATCCTCAATAAAATACTGCAAACTGAACCCAGCAGCACATTAAAAAGCTTATCCACCAAGACCAATTCAGCTTTATCCCTGGGATCCAAGGTTGTTTCTAAATACACAAATCAATCAACATAATCCATCACATAAACAGAACCAATGACAAAAACCACATGATTATCTCAATAGATGCAGAAAAGGCCTACGATAAAATTCAACACCATATTATGCTAAAAACACTAAATAAACTAGGTATTGATGGAAGATATTTCAAAATAATAAAAGCAATGTATGACAAACCTACAGCCAATATCATACTGAAGGGGCAAAAGCTGGAAGCATTCCCTTTGAAAACTGGCACAAGACAAGCTTGCCTTCTCTCACTACTCCTATTCAATATAGTATTGGAAGTTCTGGCCAGGGCAATCAGGCGAGACAAAGAAATAAAGGTATTCAAATAGGAAGACAGGAAGTCAAATTATCTCTGTTTGAAGATGACATGATTGTACATTTAGGAAACCCCACTGTCTCAGGCCAAAAACTCGTTAAGCTGATAAGCAACTTCAGCAAAGTTTCAGGATACAAAATCAATGTGCAAAAATTACAAGCATTCATATACATCAGTAATAGACAAACAGCAAGCCAAAACATGAACAAACTCCCATTCACAATTGCTACAAAGAGAATAAAATACCTAGGAATACAATTTACAAGGGATGTGAAGGACCTCTTCAAGGAGAACTACAAACCACTGCTCAGTGAAATAAAAGAGGACACAAACAAATGGAAAAACATTCCATGCTCAGGGATAGGAAGGATCAATATTGTGAAAATGGCCATACTGCCCAAAGTAATTTATAGATTCAATGCCATTCCCATCAACTACCAAAGACTTCCTTCAGAGAATTAGAAAAAAACTACTTTAAATTTCATATGGAACCAAAAAAGAGCCAGTATAGCCAAGACGATCCTAAGCAAAAAGAACAAAGCTGAAAGCAACATGCTAACTGACTTCAAACTATACTATAAGGCTACAGTAACCAAAACAACATGGTAGCAGTACCAAAACAGATATATAGACCAATGGAACAGAACAGAGGCCTCAGAAATACCACCACACATCTACAACCTTTGACAAACATGACAAAAACAAGCAATGGGGATAGAATTTCCTATTTAATCAATGGTGTTGGGAAAACTGGCTAGACATATGCAGAAAACTGAAACTGGACACCTTCCTTATATCTTATACAAAAATTAAATATGGATTAAAGATTTAAATGTAAGACCTAAAACCATAAAAACCCTAGAAAAAAACCTAAACAATACCATTCAGGACACAGGCAATGGGCAGAGACTTCATGACTAAAACACCAAAAGTAATTGCAACAAAAGCCAAATTGACAAATAGTATCTAATTAAACTAAAGAGCTTTTCTGCACAGCAAGAGAAACTATCATCAGGGTGAACAGGCAACCTACAGAATAGAGAGAATTCTTGCAATCTATCCATCTGACAAAGGGCTAATATCCAGAATCTACAAAGAACTTAAACAAATTTACAATAAAAGAAAAACAAACAACCCTATCAAAAAGTAAGTGAAGGATATGAACAGACACTTTTCAAAAGAAGACATTTATGTGGCCAAGAAACATATGAAAAAAGCTCATCATCACTGGTCATCAGAGAAATGCAAATCAAAACCACAACCAGAAACCATCTCATGCCAGTTAGAATGGCAATCATTAAAAAGTCAGGAAACAACAGATGCTGGAGAGGATGTGGAGAAACAGGAATGCTTTTACACTATTGGAGGTAGTGTAAATTAGATCAATCATTTTGGAAGACAGTGTGGTGATTCCTCAAGGATCTAGAACTAGAAATACCATTTGACTCAGCAACCTCATTACTGGGTATAAACCCAAAGGAATATAAATCATTCTACTTTAAAGATACATGCACAAGTATGTTTACTGCAGCACTATTCACAATAGCAAAGACTTAGAACCAACCCAAATGCCCATCAATGATAGACTGGATAAAGAAAATGTGGCACATATACACCATGGAATACTATACAGCCATAAAAAAGGATGAGTTCATGTCCTTTACAGGGATATGGACGAAGCTGGAAATCATCATTCAACAGGAACAGAAAACCAAACACTGCATGTTCTCACTCAAAAGTGGGAGTTGAACAATGAGAACATATGGGCACAGGGAGGGGAATATCACACAACGGGGCCTGTCAGGGGGTGGGGGCAAGGGGAGGAATAGTATTAGGAGAAATACCTAACGTACATGATGGGTTGATGGGTGCAGCAAACCACCATGGCACATGTATACCTACGTAACAACCTGCACATTCTGCACATGTATCCCAGAACTTAAAGTATAATAACAAAATTTTTAAAAGATTTACTATAATACTATAGTAATTTTAATTTTAAGATTTACAATACCAATGTCCTGACTGGTATAAATAAATGTTTAAATAAATAAATAAATAAGCCTTTTTTCAGAAGAATTAATAGAGATACAAGAAATGTGGAAAATTTAAGATCACCATTAGTTAGGCAATATCCACTAATGAATGCTATAATTTGTATTGGGTGAAACTTTAAGGAGAAACAGGATAGTTCCACAACTTCTACGTGTCTTTTCAGAATATTTATAAGTTATTATGGTGGTCTTAATATATATTTTCAAAAATATTTATACTCCTTCCTGCAGGAGGTGAAATTCAATTCTCCTCTCAAGTGTGGCTGGCTGGATTTCATGACTCGCTTTTAAATAGAATATGGAAAGTTTGAAAAATAATAATTTTACGGTAGAGAAACCTGGCTGGCAGCACTTTCACCAAGTGCTTATGGTTAACATTACCAATAATAAGGCATGTGATATTAGGTACCTAATACGATGCAGTGAAAAGGGCCTACCAGCTCTGTGGGATTCTTTCCAATAATGCATAACCTCAAGCTAATCATGAGAAAACGTCACACAAACCCAAATGGCTACAAAATACTGATCATTACTCATAAAATGTGAAGATCATTGAAAGACAAGGAAAGATTAAGGACGTGTCATAGATTTGGGGGGACTACAGAGATAGGAAGACTAAATGTGACGTGGTACCTTGCATTAAATCAGGGAATAAAAAATCAGTAGAAAAACTGGAAGAAACCAAATAAAATCTCTAGTTTAATTAATATGATTGTACCAATGTTAATTTCTTAGTTTTAAGAAATACACCACGGTTATGTATGTTGTTAACAATTGGGAAGATTTATGAAGAGCACACATTAATTCTTTTACCATGTTTGTAAATGTGTAAATCTAAAATTATTTCAAAATAAAAGACTAAGAAACCACATTTCCCTTTCTAAGTTATAAATAATAAAGCATTAAAGCAAAAAAAAAAAAATTCTCTTTGCTTATATTCTCCATCGAAGGAGTTAATTATAAGTAAAGCACAATCCTTAGATAAAACTAAAATGTTTCCATTTTAATTAAGTTAGTAGCATCCCACAGTGACTAAGAATTTTGTATTGCATATACAGTATGAAATGCTCTTATCCACATGAAATGCATTCCAAAACTCACAGTGGAATGAAACCACAGATAGTCCTGAAACCTATATATACTGTTTCTTTCTATACATTAATACCTATGATTAAGTTTAGTTTGTAAATTAAGCATAGTATGACATTAACAGCAATAACTAATAATGAAATAGAAGTATTATAACAATATACTATAATAAAAGTTACGTGAATATGGTCTTTTTCTTTCTCTTTCAAAATACCTTACGGAACAGTAGTATAGTACCGCAGGTAACAGAAACCGCAGAAAGTGAAAATGTGGGGAAGGGGCAACTGCTGTATGTTCTTGGATTAGAGATTTTAGGGTATACTCTTGGAGAATATATGTATCGTTTTTGTCAATGTTTTCCCAGTTTTCCTTTACTTTGATAAAAACACATTGATTTTTCTTAGAGAATTCCTCTCATGCTCAGTTCATTTGATTTTGCATGAGGCAGGATCAATCAGGGCTAGACAGGATTCTAGGATGAGCACATCACTTTTGGTGGTTCAGCCAAGGCCAATCCTAGGACATTTTTTAAGGGCCTGAAAAACAACTACATCTCATTCCACTGAACTATTATTAGAGGATTGATAAAATCTTACTCATGGAGTTATTTGAGCCCACAGGATGGAGTCTGGAGATGTAATCAACACAGTGGAAAGCAGAGCCAAGGGAAGAAATGAATGGGAAAGAAAGAAATACCTGGTCTTGATGAGATTTTTAAAGCCAGTTCATTTAGCTATGTCTTAAGATAATCATCCTTCTGGAAAACTGACCCCAGACTTTTCCATTTTTTAAGATGACCAATTTGTGTATTCTCATTTTATAATTTTTGGTGGGACTGAAGTTAGGCTACATGCAATCTGTATCAGCAAATGTTCTTTAAATTATCGATGCTAACATACTATGTAAAATAAACCTAAGGTAGTTGTGTCCGTTTTTAGACAAGAGATGAAGTAATAATTTATTTTGGATACACTTGATTTATTCCATATCCATTCCATTTAAAAGTGGAGTATAACAACCTCATCTTTATCTTAAGTTGTATACAACACACAAGATATTACAAGACAACCCATATCAAGGGTACCAATAAAGAACAATGCAATCAACCAATCCTGTAGAAGTAATAGGCAACTATATGCGCAATATTCAGTAACTAGAGATAATATGCTGGGCAGCATCTACAAATGAGCCCAAAATGACTTAGCTCAAAATCAAGTATCTTCACAATCTCACCTAGGATGAAAGTAAATAAATAAACTTCTGTTTCTGAAACAAATTAAAGAAGAAGCCATACAAATCGAGGTTTTACAGAAGCAAGACTTTAAGCAAACAACACCATGCCCTTGCACTTATACCTCCACCCATCTATTCAGCAGAAACCACATGAATTAAGAAGCGTGTGTATTGCATTCTCACGATTCTATGCCTTCAGTTCCATCCAATTCCCCGGTTAATCTGAAATGCCACATTAGTATATAACTCATGAAGTATAAAAAATTGACTTCTCCATTCTTAAGTGTTATTTCATGACATACTCAAAAGAAAACCAGTGCTACTGAGAAAAGACCTCTAAACTGAGGATATAATTAGTGGACTCCTTTCTTAGAAAACCATAGCAGGTAGGATAAGATTACATCCATAGCATGCAGGTGACATGATTGTAAAATCAGGGCCTATTGGATTCTTTTCCAAATGAATCAATTTATCATTCTTTACATTTCTTACTCTCAACAAACTCCTTACCCTCCTCTCACCCTTATTTACCCAAATGGTTCACAAATTAAGTTGCACAGAACTCTACATGGAAGATTTACAAAGGCGTGATAAGAGGACTGGCAGTGCTCTTCAGTTCACTCTTTGAGAAGGAAGGGCATGTGGAAATGGCACTGATTTGAATGACATTTGGAGTAATGGCCTGCCATTCTGCTGGCACTTTTAGTGTTAAGCAAGTGATCTGCAAAGTAAAGTGGATTCACAGTTAGAGTCAGCACCAGTGCACAGGTCGCCCGTAAAAATAGAAGATTCCATTATTCTTCAGGCTCCCTAGAGGGAGCAAGGTCTCTAGCATCATTACCAGGACTAAATCTGACTTTTCTACCTCCCCTAATTTCCTCCTAGTAATTATAGGTCAAGCACTCTTTTGTAAATTATAAAACCTTTGTTCTTATCAAAAATGAATAGCTAAGGAAAAAATTATAAAAAGAGTCTAAGGAAAAAAATTTCAATTAGAAAACCAAGCTAATTTGGTATGACCAAAGACTGTCAGGCATACTGACAGTGCTCTATTATGCAGTCATTTGGGCTCTTTCAAATTAGTTATGTTAATGTCCTGTGAGTGAATGTAACACTTGGATGGGACAAGATTTCTGCAATTAATTTCTGCAGTCAGTGGAGAGACAAGCAAATTTATTTTCCCCCTCTCTGGGAATTGGTAGTGGAGGGTGTGAGGTAGCGAAAGTGCATTTAGGAACAGAGTACAAGCTAAACACAAGCCCTAAATAAAGCAGAAACAATGGGAGCCAATGCCTCCTCATTCATTCAATTGACAATGTTTTGCAGCTTAAACCTGTTTTATTAATTATGTTTGACATTTCCTTAATTAGTTTCATTTACACCAAATCAATCCCTACTGCTGTATGGCATCATTTATCATTTTGAAAAATTTGCATACTGAGTGCTGACTTTTCCTACTTAATTATACATTAAAAGTGTCAAGCGCGCTTGCTGCCTGGCATTATCTGCGGCAGAAAGGTTTGTGGCTGGACGGTGATGGTATTAATCATTAAGAGCCCCCAAGTGCTGCTGGGTAATATCTGGGGAGTAGAGTGGCTCTCATTTTAACGCTAGAGAGCAGAAGTGCTTTTGTAAAATGACCCAGAGCAAAAACAAAATAAATGACCTAAAACATCCGGTGTACTATAATGCTTTGCTCTTTCAATAAAAATATGCCTTGGTTGGAAGACTTACTATTAACTATTCATTTTCTGTAAATTTAAACACTATGAATCCACTGATAGTACATTTGTGGTCTCTGCTTGGACCTGAGAACAAGATATTTGGGTTGAATGTACAATGGTGGCTTGGTAGTATACTTCCAATATATGCCAACTCAAATGTGTTACTTTACAAATGAAAGCTGCAAAATGTAGTATGCCATTAATACAGTGATTGATGTTGCTCATTTCGTTTCTACTTATAAACTTTCAATGAATAAGCAACTATTTTCCATAGAACACAACTGAACACAGAATACGGTTTACAATCTAATATTGTAACAGAACTTCACTTGTATACCATAATCATTTTCATTCTTATAAATTTTCAGTGAAAAATATGACTCTTCAATTTTTAAGCACAAAGCATGATTGTGAGCAACAGTAAGGAAAGAGTTAACAAGAACCTGTTTGTAAATTGTATACCAACTATGCCTTCCTTCATGTCAGAACCCAAACTTAGTGCATTTAATATTCAAATTCATTTTCAAACGCTTGCCCATTAACATAATATATGCCACTTTGCAAGCCTGGTCAGAGAAATCTGTAACTAAATAATTTTCAAGTTTCCTTCATATCAGATGCATTATATGCAGTGTGAAATTATTTCCCCACTCTATCCCTTTGCTTCACAGCAGAAAAGCAACACACAATATAGTGGATATTACTACAAGTACATTACATTCTTTAGGAGCTACTATATATGCAGGAAAGTTTATAATTCCTAATTTCAAGTAAGCATTTAATTGCATAGTTTGTGTATAATTGCAAACTTAATATGCAATTGCAATGCAGCACTATTTAGAACCTAGAAAAAGGGAATGTATATGGCACAAATATATTTATGCAAATATAATAAATAACTAATTTGTGTTTTCAGTTAAATGTCCTGTGTTTCTAATAATTCCATCAAGTGTACTTTTTTCATATAAAAATTCAGTAATGAAAATATACCTCTAATTTAAATGCGTAATGTTGGAAAACACCAAAATGATCCAAGTATCTGGAGACAATTCAGTTCAATTTTAAAATAAGGTTGAAACCAATAGAATAGTCTTTATATACCTTGTGTCTCCTAAATTTTACACCTTTAAATTCATACATATTTTTTCTTACCATTTTAAGCCATAATCCTTCATTCTAGGTACAGATTTTAAAAGGGCAAATAGTTTTCCTTATCAGGAAAGAATAATAAAATATCATAAATAATAATGATGATGATAATAAGAGATAATGTTTTAACACTTATTATGTTCCAGTCACTATGCTAAATGTTTACTATTTATTATCCTAATCCTCACAATAATCTGATGAGACAGATATAAAATTACCCAATAATCTGATGAGACAGATATATAATTATCCCACTAAGGCTTCTGACTTCAAGTAACCATTCTAAGGTCACAGGTCTGTTAAAGGGCAAAGTTCAGGGTCACGAGAGTTCCCCTCTAAAGTCCATGTTTCCAGATTTTGCTGAACTACATCTGCTCATAATCTTCCATGAACCTCTCAATGCATGTGTGCTATGGTAAAAAGGATACCTGCTTTTTGAAACTGACTGATGTGTTAAATCTATCCCTTACAATTACATGATTTTGGTGATCTACTTAAATTTCCTGGGTTCTTTTTCATTTATAAATTGGACACAGAGTACCAATTTCATATGAGTACTAGTCACATCATAGTCGGTAAGTGACAAAGGTGATTTGTGCTTTCCCTATCCGATGTAAAACACCTGTTTAAATCGGACCCCTCAATAAAATTTAAGTCTACTTTGTTGGTTTGGCTCATTGTGGTCTCCCAAGGGCTTAGAACAAAGTGGCCACATCCTAGAAATTCACAATTGTCCATGATTGAATCTATGCAAGGTAAATATTTTATTCTCTGCAAGTGAACCCCTCTGTCATTATCAAATAATCTTCCTCACCCTGGTTCTCACAATACACCCAGAATCTAGTTGGCTTGGGAAAAAAATTACCTTCCTCTTGTCCATTTCTCCTCCATTGCATTCTTACTCTGTCTAGGGCCAGGGTACTTCTAATGCTCCCTCACCTGTGAACCTGCTTAGTGGAAACTGGGGTAAGGGCAGAAGTTAATTTATGTTCCTAATCTAATCAGAGCTATCTCAGAGTTAAACTCAAAGAGGAAATCAAGACTGCAATTCTTCACGAACAGCATATTCTGTATTACATAGCAGTGCAATAGTTTTAATATGAGTTGATAACCTGATCCAAAGACAAAAAAAATTTACCCAGGGTAATTAATATCTGATTACAATATTTTGGAAGGTATTTGAAATAGAAAATGTTAAGATTGTAAAAGTAGATTCTTCCTGGCACTGGATTTTATTTCATGTATTTAAAAGAGAAAGTCTTCAATGTGTGAATTGAAATTCAAATAATCACACATTGAAATAAAAGTATGCATGCATGAGTCACCTAAATATAAAGTGAGTTTATATACACATCCCACAAAGCTTTACTTGCTTCCCTATATGGAATAGCTCCAGATACACGTGGCCTTTCAAGAACACATACACACACACACACAACACACCCACAACACAAACACAGTGTGTGTGCACATATATATGCATGTGTACACACACGTTTTATATACATATATATATATTCTACAGTTCAGAGACTCTCTCTTTAAAAAATTAGCAAAACTCATTTACTTGGCTCTTACAGGATTCATTAACCTTTGTCTTCTTCTAAGAAACCAGGAACTATTCTAAAACTGACATTGTCATTAAAAACCAATAGGAAGTCACCATTTTTAAATTAAAGTCATTAGATAAGTTTTTCAAGAGTTAAAAAAAGATTGGAAAAAAATTCAAATGAGAAAAATAATTTTGCTTTGGGTGTAAAAAGACCCCAAGAGGAATTTCTCAAGTTTTGTTAGAAAGTACTCTTGTGCGATCAGAATATCGCTATGAAAATTAAACCCGGTGTTTTTAAGAGTTTAACTCTTTCATGCTTTAAAATGAAACAACTCTTCAATAATAAGTATATGATTACCATGTTATACAATAAAAGAAAAATAAAGATTGCAAAATAGGGCTAAAATATTTTACAGAGGCAGACTTCTAAGAACCACATAAATATTTCCTAATTTGTTAATAGTTCATTAATTCTTAATTACAGATTGGTATAATAATTACACTCCCACGATCAAAGAAACACTAACATCCTTCTTAGTTTTTTGATAATTCCTTAAATCGTGATGTAAACAAACTATGCAATTCTTCATATGTGAACAATCTTTTTCTATTGTCCAAATGTCTCATTTATTCTAGCACTTTTGCCTAGACCTATCTATACTATGGATTCCTACTGAGAGAAATGGCTTCTGTTTAGATGATGACCACCTACACCTAGAAGTATAAGCAGTAATTGTGGAAGTTTTAAAGAGTGTGACGTTAACCCCAGCCATAGCTTTATAACTGCCATTCTATAACACACTAAACTTGGTAATATTGAACATGACTTTGGAATATAATTTCTACTATTTCTCTTTCATATTGAGTTAGCCAGAGAAGCACATAAACTGTAGCATAATAATAATTCCACTGCCAATTTTCTGTATTTCTCTCACTTACTCCTGTCCTATTTCATATTGTTATCCCTTAATGTTACTAAAATAGCCTTCAAAGAAAACATCCTGCCTCTAGGCAGTTTCTCTGTATTTCTATGTATATATACCCACTACTGGATTATTTTTTTTAATACCATGATCATCCTGCAACTTCCCATCTCAGAAACACTCCCAACTTTTTTTTTTTTTTTTTTTCTTTTTTTGAGACAGAGTCTCCCTCTGTCACCCAGGCTGGAGTGCAGTGGTGCGATCTTGGCTGACTGCAAGTTCCCCCTTCCAGGTTCTCGCCATTCTCCTGCCTCAGCCTCCCAAGTAGCTGGGACTACAGGTGCCGCCACCACACCTGGCCAACGCTTCCAACTTTCCATGTGATTTGCCAATTGTTTCATCCTCCAGTCAGCTAAAAACACTCTCTCTTAAATTTTTTTTTCTAGGTTTCCTACATCACTGAGGCTTTTAATATACATTTGCTCTAGTTCTGAATACTCTGCCATTTGCTACCTGCATATACAGTTTTACTAATTGTGAAATCCTCAATTGAAAATGGTATCTTCTTTCTCTGGTTTCTTATAGCATTGCAAGCACCATATATTAGTGTTTATAATTTACCCTATAGCATTGTTTGTTACAGTTTACTGTTTGCATATGTTCTTCCCCATACTACATCACGAGTTTCTTGGGAGATGATACTAAGATTTATTTTTCTTCATATATCAGAAACACCATGGACATTGCAATTGATATGTATTTATCTGTATCCTCATCTACACTATGAGTACCTTAAGGAATGATACAATGCTTAGCATAATTTCTGGCTCAAAATCAACATACATGAGATTCTGTTTGAAAATTAAATAAAACAAAATTTCCCTTTTGTTCTGTTATTTTTTGCAAGACTAGATAAAACTATTATAGAGAGAAAAATAAAGCAAAGTATTACTATAAAATGTTTTGTTCTTCAAAAACTTGCCATTTCAATAAATCCTTAAGAAATTTTATTTGGAAGTCAAACAGCTACATTACAAGTTACTTTTATTATGTAATTACTGTTATGTAATTTTAATATTTTAAAAGTGGAGTACACCTGTATTCAACTCTTTCAATTAAATATTTTACAAGAAAAACATAAAATGACTTTTTCAGCTCAGATGACTTGGAATGTTTACAAATGTTTACTGTCTTAACAATAGGAGACAAAATCAGACACTTCTGAATACAACACTTTCAAAGGACACAATAGAAATCAAGAATACAATAACACAATCAGGAAGCTTCTGAAACAATTGTATGTCAAATTGTGTACTCAAATATTGCGTGTCATAATTGCAGGTTATTTAATATGGCTCAGTCTATTTCTAAATTCCTGAGTCTTCAAAAGCCAGGCGTAAGTAGTAAGCAATGAAGTATGTCTCAAGAGGTAAGACTAACCTGAGGTTGGCTGCTTTCATGTCAAGAGTTTTGGCAAATAATGCTTTATTAGACAAGTAAGTAGCAGTCCAACGTGAACAACAACAAAAGTAATGAGAAAATAATGAAAAAAGCATTTTGGTAGAGTGTTTTTATTTTGCCTGAATAACTTGCTAAAAAATCTAATTTTTCTTTAAAATGAAAGTATAAGATAGCCCTTATTATTCATGAAGGTTAACCTAACTTTCCCTGTATGAAAAGAGAAGATTTAGCAGATTTAAAAAGGCAAAATAATTACACAATTAAAAAGTTATTGTTTTGCCTTTTCTTTTTAAGTGTAATTAAAAAGTTTTATTAAATGTAATTAAAAAGTTATCATTAGCATGATTAATATTAAGTCAAAAGCTACAGATTAAAAATATTTTAAGATAAAACATCAAGTCTAATGTTTAAATTGAGAATGCCAGCTTTTCCTTTAAGTGTGCATGACTTAAATTTATTTTAATTTTCCAAACTATTCCATCCTCTTAGGACTTTTCTGACTAAGATGAGATTTAAAAATTATTCGATTCAATTAAGAGAGAAGGAAGGAATAAACCAGTCAGGCAGGCAGTTAGGGGAGTCCTTAGCAAAACTCCTTCAAACCAAAAACAGCCTGAAAATCAAACTGCAGGCCCCAGAAAAAGTCCTTGTCCTTGAATGGAAACACCTACTCTGTGAACCCAGATGAACAAATTCCACTCCTTTTTGGATGCAGTTCAATCTCCTTGGTGTGCCTTAGTCTTTTACTTTTCACGTATTTTACATATATCTACCTTTTTGTGATTGGCCGCAGTCTGAGTTTTCTTTCCTTTCTTTCTTTTTTTTTAAATAACCATGTGACTGGGAACCATGAAACTGGGAAGTTTTCACTTACACAGGGTGAATCATTGCTTCAGCCCCTGATTGGTCCTGGGCCAAGGTCCCAGGTTAAAGTCTTCATCTCTGTCTCCAATTGGTTCTTTACACTATTATACCTCTTTCTGAGTAGTGCTTTCTCCATGACAGCCTGCAGACCAAACAGCACACTCCTCCCCCTTCCCAGTCCATGAAAACCCTGGACTCAGCCTCATAACCAGCAAACCTCTTTAGGGTCCTCTCTCTTTGCCGAGAGCTTTTCTGTCACTTAATAAATCTGACTGTGCCTTACTCTCTGGTGTCCATGCACCTTTTTCTTCTTGGTTGTGGGACAAGAACCCGGAGCTTACCATTGGTGGGAGTTAAAGAGCTGTAACACTCCCTCCCAATAGCCAAACAACATGACTGAAAAAGCTGCAACACAATTGGACTAGACAAAAAGACAAGGTGTTGATTTATTATTAAAAGTTCCCTGGTAGATAAGAACTCTGGAACTCAGTGTATTCAAGATATTCATCACTTATTCTGTGGTGGCAAATATGGGCAACAGTGGCTTTATTGAACTTACTAGTACTCTAAGTAGCTCAGGCAAAAGTTCTAGAGTTCTGACTGTTTACAGTTTGTGTCACATACCCAGTCCTGAACCAATCAAAGTGGTGCCGAGGGTAACACAATATATCCACTGGACAGGTCTGAGAATTTCACCAGTCTGCAAGCAGGGGCTAGGGTCAGCCCTGTCTCAACCATATGAAACCAGTTTGATCCACCTAAAGAAACATTACCACCAACAAGATGAACATAAGAGAGAAATAATTTCTAAAAACACAGGGAAGTTGATAGGTATGTATATACATATATACAAATTGGGAAGCTTGAATTCCCAATTTAAAAGTTAGCCTTGATGTTTTACCTCCAATTTGTTTTACCTGCACCTTTTGTCTTAATATGACTCATGCTTATACATATATATACACACACACACACACACATATATACAGACATATACACTCACATGGTATATATACACACATTGATACCAAACTATATATATTTATCAAATATATATTACAGATAGATAGATGTTTATATATTTTGTTTGGTGATTATGCACATACATAATTGTTTAATAAAAATAAACATTACATTTCATAAAATACCTAAGACTGTACCCACTTTCCTAAATATATTAAACATATTAATAGTATTTTTGTTTCCATATTACATTTGGCTATGTATTAATATCATAAGCTTACTAAGTTCTGAATATAATTTAGGAGTATTGACCAAAAAAATAAAATATAGTCTAGTCTGTTATTGGACATGGTTAAGAAATGAGGATCTTGTTGGGCACGGTGGCTCATACCTATAATCCCAACACTTCGGGAGGCCAAGGCGGGCAGATCACCTGAGTTCGGGAGATTGAGACCAGCCTGACCAACATGGAGAAACCCCATCTCTACTAAAAATATAAAATTAGCCAGGTGTGGTGATACATGCCTGTAATCCCAACTACTCAGAAGGCTGAGGCAGGAGAATCACTTGAACCCATGAGGCGGAGGTTGCAATGAGACGAGATCACACCATTGCACTCCAGCCTGGGCAACAAAAGCGAAACTCCAACCAAAAAAAAAAAAAGAAGAAAGAAAGAAAGGAAGAGAAGAAAAGAAACGGAGAAAAGAGGATCTTTAAAATAACATTATCATTAATTTCTTTATGTTTGGTTGGTGAAGTCTTCACCTTGAATCATTGCCCTCTGTTGGCCACTTTCAAGATCCAAGCATGCATAGATAAATTTATAGACTGGGAACGTTTTGTTTGCAAGCATGCACAGGAGAATCCTGGGACATAATTTAAAGTGTGCCCATTCTGGGGTTCTGTTCTATGTCTGGCAGGTTCTGCTATATGTCTGCTACATGTCTGACAAACTGGGGATGGGTGGAGAAAAGTTTTAGGGAACCAGACATGATAAATTCAAGTCAGCATCATATCGCCAGTCATGCCAGATAAGAAGGCACTCAGTACAAGATGGTCACTCATAATTGATCCATTGCTAGTAGAGTTCCTGGATGCATGACCAACAAAAGAAGACTAAAATAAAAATTGGAAACCTGTAACACTTTGGGAACACAGGATCATTCCCTCAGGTTCCTTAACAGTACCATCAGAAAAATATAAAGAAAGTCCTCTCAATTCCACCATAGATCACCTCTGAGTTTGGGTCCAAGGTAGTCAACAGTGGAAAGGACTGCTGTAAGCACCTCAGTGAAGCAGAGGAAGCATAGACTTGTGCTGTGCAGTGTAATGTGGGGTAGCAGCAGGGTTTGTAAGGGATGCAAAGAACAGAACTGCTGTTGCCTCATGGAGCTGTGGTTCAGCAATAGAGCACATCAGTGCTGGGTAAGTACCTGGAGACCTGAGAAATTCATCCATTTCTGAGCAAATATGAGCTTCACTTGGGGACATACGAGATATTCAAGGAGCATTTGCACTTCTGCCACTTACTAGCAGTAGGACTTTGAGCACGTTAGGAATCTCTTCTATGTCTCAGTTTCCTCATCTATAAAATAGAGATAATAATAATATTGGCCAGATGCAGTGGCTCATGCCTGTAATCCCAGCATTTTGGGAGGCTGAGGCAGGCCAATCACTTGGGGTCAGGAGTTCAAGACCAGCCTGGACAACATGGTGAAACCCCATCTCCGCTAAAAATACAAAAATTACTTGGGTGTGGTGGCATGCACCTGTTGTCCCAGCTACTTGGGAGGTTGAGGCACGAGAATCACTTGAACCTGGGAGGTGGAGGCTACAGTGAGTCAAGATTGTGCCAGTGCACTCTATCCTGGGTGACAGAGCAAGACTCCATCTCCAAAAAAACAAACAAACAAACAAAAAACCAATAATAGTATTATTGTTGTTGTTGATTTGAGGATTGTTTTAATATACTTGCCAAGAACTCACATCTATTATCCATTTTTATTGCTACAGCTATTGTTTACATTGTTTCTTCAGTAATTTGAGAAATAATTTTGGGTCTCCAGTACCTTTGGAGACAAAGTAAGAGTGGAAGGAGCATGAACTTGGGAGTTTACAACTCTATTACTGTCTATGTGAATTGGGAAAACCTGCATATAACACTTTAATCTCAGTTGTCTTATCTATAAAATAATCATAATACATCTTTTCCCCAAGAATTATTAAGGAAAGCCATGATAAAATAACGAAACAAGTAATACTAATCAAAATTTTGTAAGTACTTATTGTGTACCAAACATTGGTTCAAGGGGTTTAATTCATGAATTCACATAATCTTTCCTCAAAGGAACATTATGAAGTAGGTACTGCTATTGTCTCTGTTTTACAGAAATGGTAACAGAGGTGCAAATCACCTTCCCAAGGTCTCACAACTAGTAAGAGACTAAAGCAGGATTTGAATAGAGCTTCTGGTTAAAAAGTAAACAGCCTTAAATGCCATACAATACCACCTCTCAATGTTTGGAAAACTGTAGGTGTTCAGTAAACAGCAGCTGTGATTATTGTTCGGGTCTTAGCATATCCTGATTATTCTACAGATGTTCAGAAATACTTGTCAACAAATAAAAAGTATTGAATTAGAATAAAGTATTGTACTTTATAAGCCAACTTATTTCATATGTACTCAAAATATTCCATTCATGGTTGACATTTTAAAAATATTTGATAACGCATCACAGAAATTTTTTCTCAGTGTTTGTTTAAACAAAATTTCAATAGTACTACTCAGGATCAGCTTTGTTTTCATGTGTAGTCAGTCTTTGTCCATTCAGGCTACTATAACAAAATACCATAAATTGAGTAGCTTATACACAACAGAAATTTATTTCTTACAGTTTTAGAGGCTGGGAAGCATAAAATCAACGCGCCAGCAGATATAGTGTCTGGTGTGGGCCCATTTTCTGGTCCATAGGTGGTGCCTTCTCCTTGCGACCTCCCATGGTGAAGGGGCCAATGAGTTCCTTTGGTCCTGTTTTAAAGGAGCACTAAAGCTATTCATCAGGTCACAGCCTGTCAAAAAGCCCAGTCTCTTAACACTATCACCTTGGGAGTTAGGGTTTCAACATATGAATTTGGGGAGGACATCAGGAGAGATCAGGTGAACATAACAAAAATAGTTTTTTCTAGGTATCTGTATACACTCTGTGGACTCAATCATGTTTTAATAATGAAAAAATAACATCTCTATTGTATATTTCTTTCTTTCTAAAATCATCTTGAATGTATGTAATCTCATAGAAATTGTGTCTATTTCAAGATGATCAGTAGATAAAATTTATTTTGGATGTTTCACTTAACAGATATTCTACTTATTAGTTTATGACCATATATTATTATGAGTAATTTTTCTTTTAGAAAAATATTAATTATGCCTAAGTCATCTAAAGATGCTCTAGCTATCAAAATACAGCATTACATAGACATACATTTTCATGTTAAATTAAGATTAATTGTAATAATGACCTAACTCTTGAGCTCTAATTTGATTTTAAGAATTATAAATTGCACGGGGCATATTTTAGTTGTTCAGTTAACTCTTTAGAAAATAATGTGTGAACCAACTAATGAGTATTATTAGACAACTATATTTTCACAAATAAGTTGTATGCTAAAATATTAAATTTAGATTTTTTGATGTTAAAGTATGTTTAAATATAGGTATTAGGTAAAAAGTTAGTTGAAAAAAAAGCCCCAAAATGAAAAATATTGATGGAAACATAATTCAGCACATTTAATTTTATATTATTCATATCCTTAGAGGTTAGAATCTACATAGGTAAAGTTAATCATATGCTGGTCTAAAATAGTCCCTAAAATAATCTTAATTCTCTTTAACTGTTTCCCTGCTAATATTTACTCTAATTCGATTTGAATTCTCCTCTCTCTTTCTTCCTCTCTTACTCAGAAACACATAGAAATTCTTTATACTTTAATTTTTGTCCTAAAGAGAATTACTTCTTATTAACTCTTTAAGCATTAAAAAAATAAATTTTGTACTTACAAGCTTTTTTTTTTTTTTTTTTTTGGCTAACTGCTTTGTTGGCACTAAAGTTAAATAGCCTAATGCCAAATTCTCCATTTTAAAACAGCTTGTGCAGATTGCCATTTTTCCTACTTGAATTTAGTTTTTATACTAAAAAGAATGTGTATTAACAATCAAAACTGATTACTATTAGATGCTCCTAATACAATTTTGAACTTGAGAGCACCCCTCTCCCTATCAGCACCACCCTGAGGTGATCCACACACTGACCCTGGAATACATTTGCCAGGCCCCCATACACAGGCTTGGCATTCTGTCGTAATCATTCTTTTCATAGCACAATTTGTGGGTCTCTGTGAAATGCAGCTATTGGTAGTTCTGCCTGAACTCAAATGAAGTGATATTGAATTTCTATTATGCATGTGCCTTGGAAACCTCACAGCTCTCCATAAAGATTTTATTCACACAGCAGATTTGTTGTGACTTAGATAGTTTCAGACAATTTTAGATTTGAATGGACATGGCAGAATCTGACAGTATAAAAAAATTCAGGAGAAAGAAACATGTAGAACCAAATGATATATTAAGCAACCTCCAGAACAAAGCAAAGAGAATACTTGTGATTGTAGTAAACAAAACCAGAAAGTATGTCTTTGAAGGGCTTCTCATGGGGGCTAATCTTTGTATATTGCATATATGAGCTGGTGATGGAACTTGTCAACTCCTTTCATCCTACAAATTAAGTTTTGATAAAGCCCTCTTCCTTATATAACCTTCATGTGTTTGAAATAAATTGTACATAATAAGACACATTCTAGTTTTCATATATTTTCCCAATAGTATAGGACACAAACACAAAATAGAAAATAAACGCAATTGTGAACAAACATTCATTCCTCAACTAGAATTTAAGGGATTTAATTGGCAAAGTACGAAGAGTAATTTTTGTTGTAAATATAATATATGGAAAGCAAATAACAGCAAAATTAATTCATGGCAAAAGGAGGAAGAGATGAGTTAATATACTTAGGTAAAAAAATAAATGTAATATGAAGTTTTCTTCATTAGAGAGTGCACCATGCATCAGTCATAATTGAGGCTCTGCAGAAATAACACTGAACAATGTAGACAATATTCATTATTACATGGAGCTTATTTCCTAATAGGAGAAAACAGTTAATAAATAAGTAAATAAACTGAAGAAAAAATAATTCTAGGTAGTAATAAATGCTATGACAAATATAGAATAGAGTCATGGGACAGAATCTATCTGTGCTAGTGGCAGGGTGTGCGGCGGAGCTACTTTATTTCTGATGGCCAGGGAGGGTTTCAAAAAGAGATGATGTGCATTGAGCCATGAACAAGAAAGAAATCACAGGTAGATCCGTGAGCAGAGCACGCCAGATCCACATGATCACACATGCAAAGTCCCTTTTTAGCCTAATTTTTCCATCAGATGGAATTTCTTCAGACCACATATTTACATTACTTTAAAAATATTTCATCTTTGGAAAAGAAGTTGGACACAGGGTAAGTAAGAACGAGGAGAGAAATACAAAGGAAAATACCTAGTAGCTATTTTAGGTGTGTCAAAACATGTTTGCTCTGATAGATATTAAGAACTATATATACCTGGCAGGGCGTGGTGGCTCACACCTGTAATCCCAGCACTTTGGGAGGCCAAGGTGGGCAGATCACAAGGTCAGGATATCAAGACCACCCTGGCTAACACGGTGAAACCTCATCTCCACCGAAAATACAAAAAAATTAGCCGGGTGCGGTGGCGGGCGCCTGTAGTCCCAGCTATTCAGGAAACTGAGGCAGGAGAATGGCATGAACCTGGAAAGGTGGAGGTTGCAGTGAGCCAAGATCGTGCCACTTCACTCCAGCCTGGGTGACAGAGAGACTCTGTCTCAGGAAAAAAAAAAAAGAGAGAACTATATATACCTAAGGAAAAAATCAAAATAAATAGTACATGTACTTATTTACTTTTGGAAGCTTTACTTCTGACCCCAAATCACTCAGCCATTTTCTTTTAACCATGATTATTCTCTATTTTCCCAAGTAATGTTTATGTGTTTGATTTCTACGAGTATTCATTTTATGTGAGTTATTTAATAAAACCCACCCTGGCAACACTCACTAGCTCTGCAGAAATTATCCAAGAACTCTACATTCATTCTCCTTCATTCCCCCAGCTCCTCTCTAAATTAACCTCCCAAAGTTATGATACTCTGCCTCTTTCATGTCACAGAGGAGGACTATATGATGTGTTACTTCATACTGGGATGTTAGCAGTTTATTTATCATATTTGAAAAGAAAGTGAGAGAAAAGGTAATTGTCAATACAAAGTAACATATGTCTATATAAGGTATTTCAAACATCCAGCAACCCTGACAGAAAAGATATTTCTAAGTAAAATATCATGCTACTGCCCTTCAAATCACACCATTATTCAACCTGCATGTGAGCATGACTTTGGGTAGAAATTGAGACGAGCTCTGATCCAGAAGCTTTCAGATAAGCATCTTCAGTCTAGAGGACCTCTCAATTAGCCAAGTTTGTAGATACGAATTTTAATTACCGGTGTTGGAGGTGGAACCTGAAGGTGATTGGAAGACGGGGGTGGATTACTCAGGAATGACTTAGTACCATCCTCTTGGTACTTTCCTTGTGATAGTAAGTTCTAGTAAGATCTGGTGGTTTATAAGTGTGTGGCACCTCCCTCCGACCTTCCCACTTCTGCCATGTGATGTGCTTTTGCCTACCGCCATGATTGGAAGCTTCCTGTGGCCTCCTCAGAAGCAGATGTCCTGTACAGCCTGCAGAGCTGTAAGCAAATTAAATCTCTTTTCTTATAAATTACCCAGTCTTAGGTATTTTTCATAGCAATGTGAGAATGGCCTAATACATGAATTAAATGGATCTATGATGTAGATTTGAACTTGCCTTTACAAGGAAGGAATTTTTATAACCTTAATAGTTTTAAGCTCTTTGAGGGCAAGGACAATACCTATCCCAATCGTGTTATATATTCCCCAATAAAATAGCATTTGGAATTGTTAAAGAAAGGTTCCACTGGACAAGGTAAATAGGTAAAGAAAAATTTAATCAAGACTATCAAAATAGGGAAGAGAGATTGAACTCACATCTGCTGAGACCCTGAAACCAAAGATGGGAGAAACTTTAAGCAGCAGAGTGAGCTAATGGAAAAACATTGGTGGATGTTAGGGAGGTGACTGACCATTGTGATTAAGCCATTCATATTTGCTAATTGGCATTTATCTAAGTAAGGCACCTCCAGTCCCACAGAGACTGAGAGACAGGGTGCTCTTTCCTGACAATTACATTTCAAAGGGATGGCTTCCAGGTCCTTGAGAAAGACATTCCTGGGTTGTAAAACTGGCAAGAAGTTAGGAGAGGATTTATATATCAAAGAGAAAAAATTTACAATTGCAAATTTCCTAAAGTACATGCTCCAGGAAAAAGATGTTTAGGAATCTATAGTCAGGAAGAAACCTGTCTAAAGTTAAATGAAATGAAGAGGAATCTTAAGGCCATCTTGGTTAAAATGTAGTACTTTCTCAATAAATATTTGCTGAATAAATGAATGAATACACCTTCTAAATATTTTAGGACTCTAGTCAGACTTTGAAAACTTCTAACCACAACATATCTGAATAAGTCATTATTTTAACATGCCCTTACCTTATGAATTCTATAAAACCTAAATCTTTCACACCACTTTATTCTGTTTATTCTAATGCTCAGCATATAATATAGTGATGGTAATTAATAGCTTAAATACATATGTGTTGTCTATTGGGCTTAAATTTTTATATTTAGGCCTCATGTTTTCCGTTATCTTACTGTGTTAATTTTCTTTTTTTTTCTTTTTTCTTTTCTTTTTTTTTTTTTTTTTGGCATGGCAGCCAATTATGAGATGTTTTAGGACTTGGATAATTTCAATTCTCATTTAAAATGAATTATTTTCTACAAAAATTAATGGAGGGGAAGAAACTTACTTTTTTAAAGTGACCACTCAATCTAAGTATTTTATGTGCCCTTCTCCACTGAGAACTATGCCCGGTTACTTAATGAAATCTCAAATTACCAAATAGAGTACACTCTCCAGGGTCCAGAAAGTCAATAAAATGCAATAATTTGCATTTCCTCTTCAAAAATTCAAAGAATAAATGTTTATTTTGGCTTTTGGCATTTAAAATGCTCTCACAATCTCAATTTATTGTTCTTTAGAATAAAACAATGACCTGATGGCAAGACAGAGTAACTGCTTCAACAAAACCCAAAGAGTAATGTAGAGTCACTTTCCTGCCTGATTTACATGGAACAGAACACTGCGTGCCAGGACCATTGAGTTTTACCCTCCCAGTAGTGCATCTGAGAACAAATTATGATAATCTCAAAATCCTATTGATGCTCAAAGATATTTCATCAACTGAAAAAGAAAATTAAGAGTAAAATACAGAAGATTTTTTTTTTTTTTTTACTACTTAGAGGAACTCAAGTTTATACGAATAGGCCTCATGTGGGGAGTCTTTTGAAGCTAGGGACTTCAAAGAAGATCACAGACTTCCAGTGGGTTAATCACTTAATGCAAGAGTGGGTAGACGGAATTACTATCATTCAGTCAAGTTAAACTTATCCTTTTCTTGGGAGATAGCAAGAAAATGCCCATCTTTTAGTTCCCAACAGTACTCTAGTTGAACATGTCTGTGAAGCTGCTCTTCTTACAAGTTATTTCATATAAGTCAAAATGGAAAGAAGTTCCAGATTGCTACTAGTGCCATTTGATGCACCATTTTGCTTAGGGGGCATTATCTTTCTATTTGCTGCAAATATTAGGTTTTGAGCATTAAAACACACCCATTCAACATATAACAGATTACCAAAAAAGAGCAGCAAGATTATATAAAGTTAGATTAGAAAGAAGGTTGGACTTTCTGACTACAAAAACAATTTTAGAAAGAACATTGTACACTGATGCTCTAATATGTAGAAGGCATCTGAAATGCCTAGAAACGAGTAGGAGATGGAAGGGTGGGTATGATGTCCACCAAACTCACGTCCAATGATCATCAGTGAATGTAAAAAAATCACTTCATGTGATCATAAAGGAACAGGTAGAAAATCAATAAGCCTGTGAAAAATAATTCCGTATGTTCCAGCCTCATAGTTTAGTAAAAGGTTAACAAGTAACAATAATAACAAAACGTAATCAGAAAGCCCTTAGAGAAGGTCTTGAATGGCGACCAGGTGTATGGGGCCAGACTGTGGGTTGACACCATCTTTTTTATTTACAAGGACGATTAGGTGATACCTTTGGTCAGATGATCTTCAGGAAGGATGAAATTGAGTTTATTTATAGATCATAAAGACCTGTTGATAATGACTAATAAAAGGAAAGACAGATGCATTCTTTAAACATATTACTGCTACATCTGTAATGGAAATGGAATTGTAATAAAAATGGCAGTTGTGTCACAATGTAATATGCAATCAAAAAGTATATAGATACTATCACTTTTACATATCTACATTATAAATGTTTATAGCTTATGATGTGTAACTGTATTACGTTATGTGTAGAATATAAGTGAAAATTAAAATGGAAATAGAGTAGGAGTCCTTTGTCTGATACTCTATAAAATGTTTTTTTGTTGTTATTAGGGGAAAGGCTAAGCTATAGTAACAAAGACCCTCCTTCACCCTGACAAAAAAATTCAGTAGCTTAAGTAAGATAAAAGTTTGTGTATCTCCTACATAATAATCCAGATGTAAGTAGTCCTGGCTAGCTGAATGGCTCCTCTCCATGAAGTCATTCAGGGGCCCAGGTTTCTTCCATCCTGTTGCCCCAGGTATTGTCCTTATTTGAAAACTCAAATCTGAGCCCCCACAACATCTATGTTCCAGCCTGTAAGAAAGTAAAGAGACAACCTAGCATATTTTGACTTAGCTTTTAAGAAAATGACCTGGAATCTACACACATCACTTCTGCTTATACCTCATTAATGCAAACTCAATGTCATGGCCACACCTAGAATACTAGATTGTAGAGTTCCACAGCAAAGTACCACAGACTGGATGACTTCAATAACAGAAATTTATTTTCTCACAATTCTAGAGGCTAGACATTTGAGATCATAGTATTTGCAGGGTTTATTTTTTCTGAAGCCTCTCTCCTTGGCCTAGAGATGTCTGTCTTGTTCCTTCATCTTCACATGGTCTTTCCTCTGTGTGTGTCTGTGTCCTAGTATCCTTATAAGAACACCAGTTATATTGGATTAGGATTCATGCTAATGACCGCATTTAATCTTAATTACCTCTTTAAAGACCCTATCTGCAAATACAGTCACATTCTAAGGGAATGGGGATCAGGACTTCAACATGTGAATTTTGTGGGGACACAATTCAGTCCATAAAACTTAACATCAAAGGAGGCTGAGAAATTAGTTAGTAGTTGAATGGTCACTCAGCTAGATAAAACTTCCATTCCATTGCTAAAAGGAGGAAGACAAAACTAAACATTGGGGGATATTTAGCAGCATCTGTCACATTATTACAGAATTAATAAGTACAAGACCAAGTTTATATCCAGTAAAAACTCACCAACCAAAAAAAAAAAAAATTGCGAAGGATATGTAATTGATAATAAAACCCAAAAGCAATGAAGGGGATTGAACAAAAGAGAATGGCAGACGAAATCCCCAGGTCAGGGCCTTGGAGGAAGAAATTTTTTGCTGGGCCCCAAGAAAGAAATCCAGCTCCAATACAAAGCCCTGCTTAAAAGAAACTCAATTCCAGCAATAGTGAGACCATTTCAAGTATGAAGAGTGGGACTTAAGACAAATGTAACATCTGGATACATTTCTTAAGCATTAGGAGGCACAGGTCTCAGGATGTTAAGCCAGTCTCCTCTGATCACCACAAAAAGTGAATGTTATTTGAGTCATCCATTAAAGGAATTTGACCAATTCTATTACTCCCTTTCTAAATGAAAGTTTGATCATGCATACATGAGATGTTCCCAATCCAGAAATTTTTTAAAAGAGTTTTACTAAATGAAATTAAATCCCTGTGCTTTGTGTAAATTTGCCATATGAGCAAACTATAGTGATATGCTGTTTATAAAAATTATTGGGTGAACATAAGAGAACAAAAGATGGTAAATAAAACTCCTTTCATGTGTTAATCAGAATAGTTTCTAGCTAAATATTGGTGTTTTATTTTTGTTTCTTAATAAATGCCCAAATGGTGTTCAATAGATTTTTTAAAATTCCTCCACAAGGATAAATCTGAAGTATAATTCAGAAACCTGCACATAACCTTCAATTTCTTTTCCCAAGTCCCATGGCAATTCTATACCGTGAAACCATAAACATGTGAGCCCAGTTACAAATTGTTAATTTACGAAATTTATTTGGATGGATATTTGACAGTTTCTTTCTGCTGTGACTCATGTTTGAGTACATGCCAGGAGCACCCTTTGCCTTTTACTTTACACATACAGAAAGAAAATGGGAGCATAAGGCACTTTTCCTAAGAAATATTGTGATTAAAAAATAGTTATACAGCAAAAAAACAGTTGCAAACACATAGTATCATTCATTGCTAATGAGTTAAAAGGATACCACAGTGCACATATAAATCACTATACAGTATCTTGCAGTTTATTTAAATTTATTGTGCCTCATTATAACTGAGCTATGCACCTTTAGGTCTGAGTTGATTAGGAATGCGATAGCTCAGAATAGCTTTTAATTCAGAGAAACATGGCCTGACCTTTACCATAATCCTGTGTGAAACACACTATAGTTTAGACATTAATAATGATGCAACCTTTTTTTCATACTGGTGAGATGCTACTTAAAATTTGGTATTATTAGTTAACAGGCCCAGGCCAATACATCAAAACCAAATTACCCTTCTGTGTATAACTACAGTACTTAATTCTGAGTTCTTCATCTCTCATAACTATTACTTCCTCTTTAAAAATGCTAAAAACCAAAATGTAATAGTGTCATGTCATAGCAATAAGTCACAGATACAAACCAAAGGCACTGCTCCTCACTCCCCATGGACTGCCACTGTATGCCGTTAAGGAGTTGTGCTTCATGATATACGTTTTAACAGCGAAGTCATTGCTTGTCTTTGACCTTTGTCTCTCAATTTAAGAATGCCATTTCTTTCAACCACCTTCCAGTAAGTCAACTAGCACAAATAATAGAATTTCCTTACCATTCTGGTTCCCATGCAGCTGAAAATGCAAATTGCAGTTACAAATATTCAGTTTCTTTTAAAAAGTTATTTATATCATTTATCACTATAAATACAGCAAAAAATAAAGACATTTACAGAGTGTAATGGATCTAATAATTCACCAAAGCTCATAATAGAAAACAGTGTTATCCTATGCCACCCATTCTCACCCCTTTTCACTCTTGCTTGTCATTCCCCAGAGGAAACTTATTTTGGTTCTCTTCAAAGTTTCCCCTGATACTCAGCTTATATTCCCAAATAACATGTTTATATTATTAAATCTCAATTTTTAAATTTTGGATATTATATATTGACTTTCTATAATAAGAAAAATAAGATATAGCCCTTTTGGAACACTGTTGCTTCAAAACTTAAGATTTCCCTTTGTTATCATTCCTGGGGATTTCCTCTGCCATTCCCCTGTGTTCAATCGCCTTTCACAGAATCCCTTTCTTTGAGTTAGAATTTCCCTGGTCTCTGAAAAGCAAAAACAACACAAAGGATTAAATGAAACAGGAGTCTACTTACCATGGACAAAAGAATGGTCCTGCAGTAGAATGGAAACTATATTGTTAGGAAATAAGGACCCTAAGATTGCATTGCTTTGCTGTGCTTGCTTTTTATTTCCTGAGACACCAGGTTGTGATACAAGATGGCTGACGGAGCTTCAGCCATTACGTGTATACTACGGAAAAGAAAGGAAAAGCAAGTCAGACTCACTACCTCAAATGGCCATGCCTACCTTCAAGGAAGGCATGATAGGAAATTTGTCTTTATTTCAGTTATTCTGTTGCTAAGAAAGGAGAGTGGGCAATATTGTGAGATACTGTATCATACTATATCATCTTTCTAGATTATTTTAGTGCAGCATATATTGAAAGAGCTTTGGGAGAAAAGGTAAGCTAGAGATATATTTCTTGAAGCATTGCCTCTTAAAATGTCTTTATTTTCACACTCACATCTGATTGAAAGATTGGCTGGGATTTAAAACCAGATTGTATATATTTTGTAGAATTTTAAAAGGTATTTCATTGCCTTCTAGCTTCTAGAATTTATTGCAGGAAGTCCAAGTCTGTTCTGATTCTTAATTCTTTGTTTGTGATCTGTTTGTACCCCTGTCTATGAGCTTTTAGTATAATCTCTTCACTTCAGTATTCTACAGTGCCACGATAACATGTTTTATGTGGGTTTTGTTCCATTCATTCCTTATACTCAACACTGGGAGGGTCTTTCAGTCTCGAAATTAAAGCCCCCCGTCCCACCCCTTCCCGCCCCTGCCACTCCTTTCTGGAAAATGTTTTTACTTTATTTCTTTGACATTTTTCTCACTCCTTTTTATCTCCTTTCTCTCCTTTTGGAAGCTAGACTCTAGAATCGGTCAAAATGTATTGGATTGTGTTGGAGTAGAAAGCAATCCCAAATATCAGTAGTTTAATACAGCAGATGTTTATTTCTCACTGATACTATGAGTCAAAGAGACTAGCTAAGTACTCAGCTCCACATCATTCTTACTCAGAGGCTAAGGCAACTGAGTCTCCACCCTCCGAAGGATCTCAGGACTGAAGTAGGGGAAAGGCAACATGGCAAGCCACACTCTGGTTACTTCAAAACTTCCACCCAGAAAGAACTCATGTCACTTTTACTCACGTTTTATCAGTCACAGAAAGTCACAGGCCCATGCTTATCTGCAAAAAAGAGAGGAGGTGCAGTCACACTAGGTCCCTGAAAGGACAGCCAGAATCTTGGTTAACAGCCTTGAGAACTGTAACAATTTCTTGGAAGGATACTCTAATTTACTTTTTATTTTCTCCCTTTTACTTATTATGGAGACTTAGTTTATAAGCAGTGAACTGCATAAAACTTAATTATATATCTTGATAAATGTTTGCATATGTAAACCCTGTGTACTATAACCCAAATCAAGATAAAAAATATTTCCAACACCTCAAAGACTTCCTGCTGCCTTCTCTCAGTCAACGTCTTCATAGGGTAACCAACAATTTGACCTCTATCATCAAAGATTAACTATGCCTGTTTTTGAACAACATACAAATAGAATCATGTATTATGTACTCTTTTGTGTCTGATGTCTTTCATTCAACCACATATCTGTGAGATTCATCATTAATATTGCAAATAACAGAATGGTTTTCTTTATCATAGTGTAGCAATTTGGTTATATGAAAACAGCACTCTTCATCCATTGAACTGTTTTTGGGCATTTATGTTATTTCTTGGGCTATTATGAATCAAACTGCTATAAACTTTACTGTACATGTCTTTTGGTGAATATATGTCCTCATTTTCACTGCCTTTTCATCCAGGGTAGATCATAGGGCATTTAGGTATAGAAGTACTATCAGTTTTCCAAAACAAGTGTACCAATTTGTAACACCTACCAACAATACGTAAGAATTCTGTTCCTCCCTTTCTCCTCCCTGATGCTTTCATTTTCATATTCTGGCAAGTGTGTAGTGATATATCACTGTAGCTTTAAATTTCATTTCCTTCGGGACTAATGAAGTTGAGCAATTTTTCATAGGCCTACTAGCTAGTAGTCATCAGGGAAATGACTCTAGGTGGAAAGGGGCTTATCAGCTGAAGAGCCTCAGTGTGCAGGATTACTGGAGAGCAATATCTAAATAGCTCTCCTCTTGGTTCTCCCAGTTTCTCCCTGAGGAACCTTCCAGTCTACACACTAGGAGATATAAACCTAGGAGTTGAGTACAGATCCACCATGTTCAAATGTGCCCATTGTTCCTGAACCCAGAGTCCTTCTGGTTTGTCCTCCCAGAAAAATAAACATCCAGACCTCTGCTGGAGTTGAGGAGGGAGTCTTCTGCTGGTGAACTGGAGTGCAGGTAGAGTAAATGGCTTAATTGCTTTGTGTTACCAGCTTTCAACATTCTTCCTGCTTTTGCCCTACCACCATCATATCCAACATGCAGCTGCTGCCAATCCCCAAATCCTTGGAATAAATCAAATTGTTTGTTGATTGATCCTCCGCATGAAATCAGAACTAAAATTCAGATTGTTCTAGACTTAGTGAGTTGCCACTTGTCCATTTTACATATACTTTAAAATATTATGTTGATCTTTATTACATGATCTGTCCTCTTGTCCTTGACTATTTTCTTTTGCCTTATATGTTTCTTAATATTTTTTATTTATGCCATCATTTTAATGGTATTTGAGTAAAAAAACATGTGTTCTACATTTAGATTTCTAATTTGGATTCATTCTTTCCTCTCTTTGGCACAAGATAAATTACATTCTAGAAGCAAAACAAAGCAACAAATGAGCTGTTTTTCTTAAATTGAAAATGAAAAATAATCTTCTTAGCTAAAGTTCAACAAGTCTTAGTTTATCTATTTTTTCTTTCACACTCATAAAGCATTTTATATAGGTTTTGAGAAAACCAACTCTCAAATTCACTAAATTAAAAATATGACTTTTAAATGAAAAGTTGGCAAAATATTAGATTATATTGAAAAAATCATCATTTTTCTAAACTGCTAAAAATATCATTTTTCTAAGTCTCTTCAAATTTGGAGAGTGGTCCTTAAAATTTCTTTTTTAAAAATAGATAGTGTTATTTATTGCCATTAGATTAAATAAGCCAGTCTAGCTGGTCAGGCAATTTTCTCCTTTCACCACTACTCCATGTTTTATCCCTTCTGAGAATGTGCCCTTAAATGGAAATTTCCCTCTACAAATTGACAAGAAAATGTTTTAAGACTAATATCAAATAATAGCTGAATTCTCCAACTAGCACCACCATTTGAGATCCATTTTTATTAAGATATAAATATAAAACAGAAAAAAATAATATAAAGCCAGTGGAAATACCATGTATTATTTAAGCCATGGTTTTCAAATGGAGTAAGAGGGGAAGAGGAAGGCTGGTAGAGAAATTCATTTGCTACTTACAAAAAAAAATCTGTCATTTCAGAAATGTACGCCACTACTTCCTCTCTCAGTCACCTCATTATATGAAAAAAAAGTTAGTTGCAAATAAGTAACTTTTTCTAGATTACACAACCATTTGAACCAGAGTAAAAATAATCTTTTCTAGAAATCCCAGCCAAGTGTATTAGTTTTGTTTTTTCCATTTATGACCTATGAACATTTAACATCAATTTTTTCCTCTTTTTCAATTGCTTTGACTAGTCCTCCCAGAAAAATGTTAAACAGCAGTAATTTGGATAGCTATGGCTTGTACTTGACTTCAATAGAAATGTTCCTTGTATTACCGTATCAGTCATAATTCTGAGTTTTGGGTTGAGATGTACATGTTTTATATGCTATCAACTTACTATTACTTTATAAAGAACAGATACACTAAAAGCCCAGACTTTACCACTACACAATATAACCATTTAACAAAACTGTACTTATATCCCTTAAGTTTATATAAATAAAAAGTAAAGAACAAATAAATAATAATTTTAATTAATAATTGATGCTGAATTTTTAGCATCTATGATAAATGATAACATGATTCATCTTCATATGTTAAATTATATTAATGGAATTTCTACGCTTAAACCATCTTTGTATTTCTGCTGTGGATCCCAGATGGCTGTTTTTTCATGTATTTTTAACATCCTTCTGTATTCTATTTGCTAATACTTTATTAAGGCTATTTTAATTGACATTTATTAGTTCATTACATTCTTTTCTGTGCTATTTTTTCTGGTTTTCTTATCAAGGCTTTGCAGACTTTGTCAAAGAAATTTGAAGTACTATTTGCTTTAAGTCTGGTTGGAAGATTTTGTTTATTTTTTTGAGATAAAAATTCTACATTTAAAAAAATTTTTAAATTTCCATTGGTTATTGGGAAAAAGGTAGTGTTTGGCTACATGAGTAAGTTCTTTAGTGGTGATTTGTGAGGTTTTGGTGCACCCATCACCTGAGCAGTATACACTACACTCAATTTGTAGTCTTTTATACCTCACTCCCTTCCCACCTTACCCCCGAGTCCCCAAAGTCCATTGTGTTATTCTTATGCCTTCACATCCTCACAGTTTAGCTCCCACATATGAGTGAGAACATAAGATGTTTGGTTTTCCATTCCTGAGTTACTTCACTTAGAATAATAGTCTCCAGTCTCATCCAGGTTGCTGCAAATGCCATTAATTCATTCCTTTTTATGGCCAAGTAGTATTCCATTATATATGAATACTAGCTTCTTTATCCACTCATTGATAATGGGCATTTGGGTTGGTTCCACATTTTTGTAATTGCGAATTGTGCTGCTATAAACATGTGTGCGAGTATCTTTTTTGTATAACAATTTCATTTACTCTGGGTAGATATCCAGTAGTGGGATTACTGGATCAAATGGTAGTTCTACTTTTAGTTCTTTAAGGAATCTCCACATTGTTTTCTATAGTGGTTATACCATTGCCACCAGCAGTATAAAGTGTTCCCCGTTCACTGCATCCATGCCAACATCTACTATTTTTTGATTATGGCCATTCTTGTAGGAGTAAGATGGTATTGTACTGTGATTTTGATTTGCATTTCCCTGATCATTAGTGATGTTGAACATTTTTTCAAAAGTTTGTTGGCCATTTGTATATCTTCTTTTAAGAATTGTCTATTCATGTCCTTAGCCCACTTTCTAATGGGATTATTTGTTTTTTCTTGCTAATCTGTTTGAGTTCATTGTAGATTCTGGATGTTAATCTTTGGTTAGATGTATAGGTTTTGAAGATTTCCTCCCACTCTGTGGGCTGTATGTTTACTTTGCTGACTGTTTCTTTTGCTGTGCAAAAGTGCTTTAGTTTAATTAAGTCCTGGCTACTTAATTTTGTTTTCATTGCATTTGCTTTTGGGTTCTTGATAATGAAATCCTTATCCTAAGCCAGTGTCTACAAAGGTTTTTTGGCTGGGCACAGTGGCTCACGCCTGTAATCCCAGCACTTAGGGAGGCTGAGACGGGCGGATCACGAGGTCAGGAGATCGAGATCATCCTGGCTAATGTGGTGAAACCCCATCTCTACTAAAAATACAAAAAATTAGCCAGGTATGGTGGTGGGCCCCTGTAGTCCCAGCTACTCGGGAGGCTGAGGCAGGAGAACCTGGGAAGCAGAGCTTGCAGTGAGCCAAGATCACACCACTGAACTCCAGTCTGGGCGACAGAGCGAGACTCTGTCTCAAAAAATAAAATAAAATAAAATAAAATAAAATAAAATAAAATAAAATAAAATAAAATAGAAAGGTTTTTCTGACGTTATCTTCTAGAATCCACCATGATCGAGTGGGTTTCATACCAGGGTTGCAGGGATGGTTTAACATATGCAAGTCAATAAATGTGATACACCACATAAACAGAATTAAAAACAAAAATAACATTATCATGTCAATAGACACAGTAAAAGCATTAGACAAAATCCAGTGTCCTTTTATGGTTAAAACTCTCAGCAGAATTGGCATACAAGGGACATACCTCAATATAATAAAGGCCATCTATGACAAACCCACTGCCAACATAATACTGAATGGAGAAAAGTTGAAAGCATTCTCTCTGAGAACTGGAACAAGAGGATGTCCACTTTCACCACTTCTCTTCAACATAGTACTGGAAGTCCTAGCCAGAACAATCAGACAAAGAAAGAAATAAAGGGCATCCAAATCAGTAAAGAGGAAGTCAAACTGTCACTGTTTGCTGATGATATGATATCTACAAAACCCTAAAGAATCCTCCAAAAGCTCCTAGAACTACAAAAGAATTCAGCAAAGTTTCCAGATGCAAAACTAATGTACACGAATCAGTAGCTGTGCTATGCACCAGCAGTGACCAAGCTGAGAATCACATGAAGAACTCAACCCCCTTACAATAGCGGCAATAAAATAAAATAAAATACTTGGGAATATACCTAACCAAGGAAGTAAAAAAACTCTACAAGGAAAACTACAAAACACTGCTGAAAGAAATCACAGACGACACAAATGGAAACACACCCCATGCTCATGGGTGGGTAGAATCAATATTGTGAAAATGACCATACTACCAAAAGAAATCTACAAATTCAATGCAATTCCTATAAAAATACCATGATCATTCTTCACAGAACTAGAAAAAACTATTCCAAAATTCATATGGACCCAAAAAAGAGCCCTCGTAGCCAATGTAAGACTAAGCAAAAAGAACAAATCTGGTGGCATAATATTACCTGATTTCAAACTATACTATAAGGCCATAATCACCAAAACAGCATGATGCTGGTATAAAAATAGGCACACAGACCAATGGAACAGAATAGAGAACCCAGAAATAAACCCAAATACTTAACAACCAACTGATCTTTGGCAAAGCAAACAAAAACATAAAGTGGGGAAAGGATACCCTATTCAACAAATGGTGCTGGGATAATTGGCAAGCCACATGTAGGAGAATGAAACTGGATCCTCATCTCTCACCTTATACAAAAATCAACTCAAGATGGATCAAGGACTTAAATCTAAGACCTGGAACTATAAAAATTCTGGAAGATTTTAAATAGTGAAGAAATTATGTGTTACTTTAAGTTTTGGTAGAATTAATCTGTAGGAATATCTTGGTGTAATGCTTTTGGGGTGGGAGTAGCTCTTTTGAAAGTGTTGTCTCCGATCTTAAATAATTTTCCTTTTTGTTTTAAGTCTCTTTTGCTATAAATTTTGAAAATTTTTATTTTCCCAGAAAATTTTATTTTCCCAGAAAATCATCCAGATACAGAAATATATCAGTATAGAGTAGAGCAAAATCCCTGATTATTTTGTCATCATAACTCCTTATTTTGTTTTGTGATTTTCTTTTATTATATATTAAGTTCATGCATATATTCATTTAATTAACAAATATATATCTGCATGAACCAGAAATTGTTTAAGTAGCTAGAATGCAATGATGAATAAAAGAAGGTGGGGAAAGAGAGAAATACCGTATTTTTCTCTGTGTGTGTGTGTGTGTGTGTGTGTGTGTAACTTGTGTGGGATAAATAACATATATTTGCAGTGTTTTACATATAGTTTCTAAATTTTCTCAAATGAATTTGAATGTCATCAAAACCTATTGTACTGTTTGGGGGAGGGAGTATAGACAGGAGAAGTATGAAGCTGAGAGAGTTTTCTCTAATTAAAAAACCAAGTCTCTTTCAGTGTCAGATAGTTTAAATGTTTAATATTTTCTGAATTATCTTTCTTGCCTACTGATATAGTTTGAATAGATGCCCCCCACCAAATCTCATGTTGAATTCTAATCCCTAATGTTGGAGGCAGGGTCTAGTGGGAGGTATTTTGGTCATGGGTACTGATCCCTCACAGCTTGGTTCTGTCCTAATGACAGTGAGGGAGTTATTGTGAAATCTGGTTGTTTAAAAGTGTGTCACCTCCCTCCACCTTTCTCTTGCTTCTGCTTTCACCCTGTGAAGGGCTCGATCCTGCTTTACTTTCCAACATGAGTATAATCTCCCTGAGGATTTCCCCAGAAGCCAAGCAAATGCCAGCACTGTGCTTGTACAGCCTGCAGAACTATGAGTCAATTAAAACTCTTTTCTCTATGAATTACCCAGTATCAGGTATTTATTTATAGCATGCAAGAATGGCCTAATACACCCATCTTTGATATTTTTCTCTGGAAGGTACCTATCAGGTGCATCCTCCCTTATAGAAAATATTAAAGATATTTTCTGATATGACTTCTGGTCCTTCTGTGGTTTATAGAGTTTTGGTATTTGATTCAATCCGAGTACAGATGCTGGCACCTGCTAAAATACCACTGATCCTGCTTATTGTTGAGAATCCGTGCTGTGACCCTCTGCTGAAGTCTGCTGATTAAAGTTGATGAGTTCTGCATTAAAATGGTGCGTGCTTTGGAGATGGAGTCGGGGATTGTAATCTCAATGTCCTACTTCTTTGCTAATCTGACTCTATTTCATTTCCCTCTGGTGCTCCCAGGTCTTACCTATATCACCCACCAAACCCTCATCCTCATCCCTCTACTATAACTTTGACAACATAGTCTACCTTTTTCTTTCAAAAATGTATAGATCTCCTAAAGCATCTGTAATAAGCCTATGTCACTCAACATGCCATTACTTCCACCCAACTCCCCCAGTTTATTGAAGATGTCTTTATTCGATAAACTATCTAAATCTTTCGTTCTAGGTCGTCCATCATTAGTCATGGCAAATTCAGGATCCACAGGCACAACCCATCTCTTATTTGCCTATTATGTCAGAAATCTTGATCTGTGAAATGTCACTCTCCTCATTGTAATAAATATTTTATACCATTGCACTATTTCTAGGTCTTGTTGATTCTGCCTTGTGTATTTTGTCTACTCAAAGACTTATTTCTGAAAATATCAATCATCCATATGTATATATCTACATATAATTCATTCATTTTCATTATTTTATGGAATTTTATCATACAAATATATGTACAATGTTGTATGTGTCCCTTGTCCCTTACCCTGATAGTGTACCTATGTATTGTGAAAAAGAAATCACTTCCAAATTCTTTAGATGGGACTATTAATCAGATGTTTCCCCTAATTATATATACAAGTTAAGTGCCATATTTTTGCTCTTTTGTTTCCTATTTCCCTTTCTTTGTGTAATATAATGTTGAAATTGTCGAGGTCTTTAGTCTTTATACATTTAAAACTTATAGAGATTTCCCTTTGATCTGCATCCACAGTCACCAAGCAACATTGTTATTATTTTGACTCACATGTTTGGCCTTCAAACAGAGAACTAACTTTGGGACTCATGAAACTATCCAACACATTTTTCTCACTAAAAATTAAGAGACCGAGAGGCTTGTTTCTAATAAAGATGATGTAACAGGGACTGGATTTACTCCATATGAAATGACAAAATTATAGACAAAATATATGAAGTAATGGCACTTAAGACATCAGAATTCAAGTCAAAAAGAACAGTGAATTGTAAAAAATGATGAAAAGTGGGGATAAGCTCTATATTCCCCTCACTTATTTCCTGAAAAAAGTTCCCAGGCTGCAACTTCAAGGAGATAAAGATACATGTAACTGGAATCTCTCAAACAATACATAGGAAGTTAAAGGGTGGAAAAAATATATGAAGTAATAATGGCTGAAATTTTTCTAAACGTGATAAAAATTATAAAGTACTAGGCTAAAATACTCAGTGAATCCCAAGTACATTAAAGATGAAAAGAAAACTACACTGAAACTCATCATCTTCAAATTGCTTAAAACCAGTGATAAAGAGAAAAATCTTAAAAATAGCTGTAGCAAAAGACACGTTACATATAGAAAAACAAACATAAGGATTGTAACATATTTCTGGTCAGAAACAAAAGACACTGGAACATCTTTAAGTACAGGGCAGGGAAAGGAGTTGAAATTTGGCCTGTAATTTTTTAACCAGTCAAAATATCTTTCAAATATGAAGGTGAAACAATGACTTTTTCAGATATATAATATTTGTAAGAGCTCTTCATTACAGATTTGCACTATAAGAAATACTTTAAAAAGTCCTTTAAACAGAAGAAAATGTGAAATTGATATCTAAATCAACGTAATAAAATGACGTCAACAGAAATGGTAACTGGATACATATAAAGATTTTTTTCAAGTACTTAAATTTCTTTCGAATAGAATTGACTCTTTAAATAAAAAATGGGAACAATGCACTTGGATTTTAATAACATGTGTAGACATAAAATGCATAACAACAATAGCACAAAGTCCAGGAGAGGAAAAATGAATGTATATTCTTTTAAGGTTTTATTTTCTAAACCTAAAATACTGTAATATTACTTGGAGGTAGAATGTGATAAACTAAAGATGAACACGATAAATATTAAAGCAATCACTAAAATATACAATCAATCGTGCTAAAACTGTTTGTTATGTTGAGTGATTATTTTAGTATAGTCAGTAAATAAAATATTGGTTTACTGAAATAAGCCAAAAAGAGGATAAAATAAATCAGAAAAGATACTTAATGCAAAATAAGACAGAAAACAAGGAAAGAAAAAACAAAGAACATATGGGACAAATAGAAAAGAAATAAAAATATAATAAATTAAAACTCAATTGTATCACTAATCACATTAAATAAAAATAATATTAAAAGCCCATTTAAAAGGTGGAAATTATAAGACTGGATAAAAAAGACATGACCCAGCTATATGATACCTACAAAAACTGTACTTCTGGGAGTTCCACTCCTGGGATGGGAACATGAGGAGTGCTGTAGACTGCTCCCCAGCTAAACAAGCAAAGTTGGCAAAAACTAGTTTTAAAAAGTATTTAAATTATCAGGAAATTGTCCTAAGAGCTTATGGCAAATCAAGAAACATTTATCCAATAAAATCTATAAAATTGTAATTTTATGGGTTTTAAATATGTTCCCATTTTTTAGCCACAATGCACTTTCTCCATATCCCCTATCTGACTTGCCCCATATCAGTGTCTATGAAACCTCACTCTGGGCAGGTGTGGCTAAGAAGAAAGAGCTCCATCTCCTCTCAGTTCTTAATCAAAGACTATCCTATCGTACTGGGAGGGCCAGGCAGCCAGCATTTCTCACCTCAGTCAGCTCCACGTTGAGTTGCTGAGTACAGGTAAGAGGATGAAGACTCCCTTCCTCCACCCAGGCCCCCACCCATAAGACAGAGGCCCTACCCTAAGAAGTGCATGCCAAGAAATCCTGGGGACCTGATCACCCTCACCCTAACTCCTTTGTAGAGCAGAAGCTGCATGCAAGAAAGAGAAGTCAAGAAGACCAGAGGCTACCACCAGTGCCCAGAGTAATGACTTAGATACTTTAATCAGGGGAAGAAGCAGTCCATAAAAAAAATAGAGTGCCCCAAAGGAACTGATTTTATTTGAAATGGCATGAGAAAAGTTAGGCTAAAGGGTACTGTAGATAACAATAGATTCTCTTGACTGAGAGCAATAAGCTTAATCATAGACCAGCCAGTTCACCAGGAGAAACAAGGAAAGCTAACAAAAGCAAAGCTCAAAGACTGGCCTCAAAAACTACCTCTGCCAGAATTTAATTGGATCAAACTACCAAGCAACTTATGTCCCAGGACATTATCAAAAACAATGAAATAATCAGCCTGTAATTAGTGGAGACTGAGTACTGGGTATAATACCACATGAGTCAGACACCTTAAAAAAGACAGAGTAAGCAAAAAAACAGTAGAAGAAAGACCCATGAAAACCACTGTCTTAGCCTGTGCAAAATCCCAAGACCGCACCTTCTGAGTAGCAACACCAAAGGCTTTACATTGTGGAGAAACTAGACTTTACTACATTAGTCTAATGAATTAATAAAATAAGAAAACAAGAACTGAAACCAGCCCCAAAGAGAAAGGAAGGGAATCAGTGTCTAGAGCTGCTACATTACCTAAGATGTCCAAGTTTTAACAAAAATATATGAGACATGAAAAGAAACAGAAAATTGTACATACATATTAGTACTGACAGATATGAAATCTAAAGAACAGAGAAAAATAGAATAAAGACAAATGAATAGAATCTCAGAGAAATGGAGGACTCCTTGAAGGAGCACTAGCATACACATAGTGGGAAGAACAGGAGAAGAGAGAAAGAAAAGGGAACAGAAAAACATTTGAAGAAATAATGGCTGAATTGGCTGAATATTTCTCAAATTGGCTGAAAAACATTAATTCACACATAAAAGAAACTCAACAAAATCCAAATAGAAAATTTGAAAGCAGCAAGCAAAACAATGACTCATCATATACAAGGGAACCCCAATAAAATTAACAGCTGACTTGTAATCAGAAAACATGGAGGCCAAAAGGCAATAGGATGACATATTCAAGTGCTGAAAGAAAAATAAAATTTCCACTAAGAATCTTAGATCCTGGCCAGGTGCGGTGACTCATGCCTGTAATCCCAGCACTTTGGGAGGCCAAGGTGGGCAGATCATCTGAGGTCAGGAGTTTAAAACCAGCCTACTCAACATGGTGAAACCCTGTCTCTACTAAAAATACAAAAATTAGCTGGGTGTGGTGGTGCACACCTGTAGTCCCAGCTACTTGGGAGCCTGAAGCAGGGGAATTGTTTGAACCCGAGAGGCAGAGGTTGCAGTGGGCCAAGATCATGCCATTGCACTCCAGCCTGGGTGACAGAGCGAGACTGTCTCAAAAAAAAAAAAAAAAAAATCAGATCCAGCAATACTGTCATTCAAAACTGAAGACTGAAGATGAAATAAAGACATTCAGGTAAACAAAATGAGAGAATTCATTGTTAGTAGAATCACTTTATAAGAAATACTAATGAAAGTTCTTCAGACTGAGAACAAGTAACCCTGGGTGGAGGTTCAAATCCATGCAAAAAACAAAGAGCACCAGTAAAGGTAATTCTATAATTATAAAAGATAGTATAAATCCATATTTATTCTTCTTATTCTCTTAACTGATTTTAAACTATTGTATATGTGTATATAATTATATATAATTGTGTATACATAAATAAAATTGTATGTATATAGCATATGTTTATAAACCATATAGTGTAAAACTACATTTTAAATTTATAAAAAGTGATTAAAAATTTTTTTAAATGTCAATTTTAAGAAAAGTAAGCTAAGCTTGTTTGTTTTTAAAGAAGGGTTGACTAAAAAATTATTAAGTAGGAGGAAAAATTATTCTTGTATATGCCTAGGTTAGTCAATCTGAGCTACTTTAACAAAGTATTATGCATGGGGTGGTGTAAAAGGAAGATAAATTTATTTAACACAGTTCTGAAGACTAGGAAGTTCAAGATTAAGGCACCAGTAGATTTCGTGTCTGGTAAGAGTTCATTTTCTGGTTCACGGAAGGCATCGTCTCATTGAGTCATCATATAGTACAAGGGGCAAATGAGCTCCCCTGGGCCTCTTTTATGAGGGCAGTATGAGGCATTCACCTCCCAAGGCCTCACCTCAATACCACCCATTAGGCATTAGGATCTCAGTATATGAATTTTGGGATGACACAAACACTCAGACCATAGTAATACTGTATGTCACATACTACATCTTGTTAGATGTTATAGACTTTGTATTTAACTGCTAAACATAAGGCCAAAATAAATTATGATTTAAAAAATAATAAAGATTTTTCTACCCACACCATTGGCTTGCATTTGATATATTTTGTGAGAAAGGGAAATAACACAAAAACAATCAACTAATAAAAATGGCCCAAAAGAAATCCAAAAGAAAATATTCTCTACTAAAAAGAGTGTTTACAATTATTACTGAACTGATGTATTTACAATTTGCTGATTATACTAGTGTATCATGAACTATATATACAATAATTATGATGCCAAAGTTCCCTAAAACCTGAAAAATATTAGTTTTTTATCCTACGGTTTATGGATTTTCTGTAACCTGAGGAATGCAACTGAGTATTTTTAATATATATGATTTAACTGGTGTTAAATAATTCTCTCTTTTTTGTCAGGAAATATTTCATTGCATCTTCATCTTTGAAGGATAGTTGCGCTTATTTATAAAATTTGAAGTAGTTAGTTGTCTTCTTTCAACACTTGAAAGATGCAGTTCCACTGTTTTCTGGTTTTCTTCATTTCTACTCAAAAGGAAGTCCTGGCCAGGGATGGTGGCTCATGCCTGTAATACTTGGCTTTGAGAAGCAAAGGCAGGATGATCAGTTGAGGCCAGGAGTTCAACACCAGACTGGACAACACAGCAAGACCCCTGTGTACAAAAACAATTTTTTTAAATTAGCCAAGCATTTCGGCATGCACCTGTAGTCCCAGCTAGTTAGGAGGCTGAGGAGAGAGGATCCCTTGAGCCCAGAAGTTTGATGCTGCAGTCAGCTATGATATCATGCCACTGGGTCACAGAGAAAGACCCTATCTCTAAAAATAAAAAAGCAATTCTTAGTTTTGCTCCTGTGAAGTTTATGTGTTTTTTCTTTCGGTCTGCTATCAAGAGTGTTCTTCCTTGTCTTTGCCTTTCAATGTGTTTTAGTGTGATGGGCTTAGCATCTGTTTTTATATCTTTAAATATTACATCTGCCACATCCTGTTCTCTTCTTACAGGACTCCAGTTAAATGTATGTTAGATACTCCAACCGTGGCCTGTTGTTTCTTCCTCTTTCCTGGTTTTTCAGTAATTTTTCCCTCTTCTTCATCCTGGAGAACAACTGATATTTCAGCTGACACTAGCCATCTTTTATGACATGTTCATTTTATATTAAACACAAAAATTGAGTTATTCAATTCAGTTGTTTTATATTTCAGGCCTATAACTTTTTATTCTTTTTATGTGGGTATCTGTTTTCTTCTTAGATCAGTCAGAAGCTATGCTGACCCAAGGTTAGGTTGCAGTTTTTTTAAGGTTGATTCTCTACTTTTATTCATTTAATTTCCTCTCACCAGTCCCACTGCCAACATTTTTATAAGCTCTAATCACATCATGCCAGAATTATTGCAATACTTTCAAGACTCAAGACTTGCTTCTTCCAATTTGCCACACTGTACAGAATGCTTTTTAGACAAGGCAAATCTAATCATGTCACCCCCTAATTAAAATGCCATAAGGGCTCCACATTGCTTATAATATTGCAACTAAGACATAACCCTTCAGGTCCAAAAGCATGGGTCATTTAGTAAGGCCCTTCTTCCTTGGCAATTCCTAATCTGTATGATTTTTTGTCTTCTCAGCATTTTGAAGTTTCCAAAAACCTCTCTCTGCTTTTCAGAATCTTTATGCATACCTCTTAGCTTGAGGAATTTAAGAATTCATCAGTTACCTCAAGAGAGAAAATTATGAGCATTGGACATTCTTTTGTACTTGCCATTTATCCAGGATCACGCTCTCTCAAGTTCTGATTGCTTTGGCAGCCCTGAGCCCTATTGTGTTGTGTTTCCAGATATGGGATTATCAAAAACTCAAATTTTCTGCTTGTCATGGCATTCTCAGTGTTTTACTGGACTCCAATCCCTCATCAGACTCTTGAAAGCGTCTTCACAAGAAAAACAGAACATCATCAATTATCAATTCTCTCTGCCTTTCCTCTTCTCTAGTTTAACTTAACCATGCAGCAATTTATTTTTCATTACCCCTTGTCTAATCACATGCAGATAATATTTATTTATTATTTGTATATATGACTAAATACCTTTTGCAAATTGATAGACCTTGCCACAATAGTATCTCTAGAGACTACAGTCATCTCAATTCTTCATAAACACTTACAAATATATAAATACACATATACATATATACACACATACATATGGATACTCTCTCACACATATACGCTGTGATCTGAATCATAGTGTTAGTTCCAGCTTTTATCCGTCAACTTTACCCATTTATATAAAATCCAACTGAATGTAGACTATGGTTGTTCTCTCCGTGATACTCTTATGATTGACTTAGGTCCTCACTGTTCACCTGAAATTGCCCTCAGAAAAGTAATGAATGACCTTTTCATCACTAGATAAATGAGAATCTATATTTTTTCATATTTTTAGTATATTCTCAATGTCCACATGGTTAATCTTTATTCCTTTATGTATTCCCTAACATTTCCAGGTTTCTGAGGATGTACTGAATCTTGGTTCTTTTTAAAGCAGTCAAAACCTTGTCACTCTTTCTTTCGATTATTCCTACTTCCCCTCTTGTGTTACAGAGCTACATAAAGTTCAAGTGAATGTTTTACAGATTCAAAACCTATTGAAGATCATTGCCATGTCTGATTTGCTTTTGTGTCTCAACAGTGGGTTGCAAGTTGCAGATATTTATTAAGTGAACTTAATTACATAACAAATATGAACTTCTAAAAAAACCTGAGTGTCCTCTATGTACAACGAAATAGTAGAAGAATAAACAATTTCCATTTGGCAACAATCTGTATTAAATATTTAAAATCTCGAACTGGTGAGTAGTATAATCAGAAATAGGTTTTAGAAAAAATCAGTTGAAGAGTGGTATGTGGTTTAACTAAAATTAGAATGTTAAAAGGTATTTAATGTTTCTTTGTCAACACTGAACTATTTCTTCAAAATGAGAATTTGCTACTAAATGTTGGTAACAATGACTTGCCAAGAACTAAGGAGACACCTATCTGGATGATTTTCTGGTTATTTAAACATTATCTATTCAGTACTGAAATTATTGTCTTCCTCTTCCCACCCACAAGCCTGCTTTTCTTCTTTCTGTGTCTGCATTGGTGAATAATACCACAATCCAGACAGTGGTCTGAGATGGAAACCTGAGAGTCATACTTGACTATGTTACATACTTTACTTCCTACCAACAGCGATCTCTGTGGATTCTACTTCCAAAATACTCTTGACTCCATCTTACTTTCCCCATTCCCACTGCCAACTATTTTAATAAACTCCAATCACATCACACCAGAATGACTGCAATACTCTCAAGACTCAAGACTTACTTCTTCAGACCAGCCTGGGCAACATGGCAAAACCTGTCTCTACAAAAAATACAAAAATTAGTGTGGCATGGTGACATAAACCTGTAATCTCAGCTACCTGGGAGGCTGAGGAAGGAGAATTGCTTGAATCTGGGTGGCAGAGACTACAGTGAGCTGAAATCACCCCACTGCACTACAGCCTGGGCGACAAAGCGACTGCACCGAGTGCTCTTCAGAAAAGTCAAATCTAACCGTGTCGTCCCCTAATTAAGACGCCATAAGACTCCACATTGTTTTTAATATTAACTTTAATATGTCTTACAAGACTGCCTGATCTGCTCTTCTTTCCCTTTTCTGTATATAACTTGTTACTTTTCCACACTCAGTGTTTCAGACTTAGTGAACTTCATCAAGTTTTCTAAGCCAATCATGGGCCCTTTAATCTCTGGATTTTTACACTTGCAGGTCCTTTGCCTGGAATTCCTTTCCCCGCCTCTTCTCTGATTAATTCCTACACATTCTTCAAGCCTCGACTTACATGGAATACTCTTCAGAAAGCTTTCCCAGACTCTAATGTTGGAGATAGCTGCTTCACAAATTATCTCATAATCAACCTGCCCTTACACATAATTTGGTATATTGCACTGTAATTTTCTGATTACTGATTTTCTCCTTACAATGGTCTTTAAATTTCTCAAAGAAATCTTTATTATAATTATATACATGTGCTAGGTGATGTACCTATTTTTATTCATAATCAAATTCATCAAATCATCTTTAGACTCTTCAATATTATCTTACAAGAAATAATATAAAAGAAATATATTTCATGTTACTTTTATTTTCCTCAAATTACATATTTTTGTTTAATGTCTCAATAAGACTTTAAATTTATTGATGAATTTACTAATTTTTATGCTCATTATTTCTTTTTGAATCTCATTCGTTAATTCTAGTTTGAGTTTTGTCTTCCTAAATAGCATCCTTTGCCATTCATAATACCTATCAGGGTGCTTAATACATAATAAATGTAACATGCATGTTTGGACCATTCTCTCATTTGATGGCCTATCCTCCTGCAGCAATGATTCTAGCAAGAAGAGGCGGCTTCACTTGCCAGGTTCGTACAACCGTGATCCTTCACCTCCCTTGTTTGGACCTGAACAATGGGCTGAGCAGATTAGATTCTTTGCAGAATTTGAATTGTGAGATACAAAGCCTAGGAGTCATTTATTTGGTGGTGGTCCTGAATCAGAAAAGTCATATTTGTCAGAGAGTGGGGTCTTGAGTCATGTATGCCGAAAAGCTAGTTAAGACACGTTTACAGGGAAAATGAAGACAACAGAGGAAACACAAAGAGAAAACCAGAGGTAAGAGAATTATGTTCCCTCAGAGAGAAAAAAAGAGATCAAATAGCTGTTTTAGTAATGGTATCTTTGGCTCCGTGTCTCTACCCAAATCTCATCTTGAATTGTACTCCCATAATTCCCAAGTGTTGTGGGAGGGACCTGGTGAGAGATAACTGAATCATGGGGACAGTTTCTCCCATACTGTTCTCATGGTAGTAAATAAGTCTCACAAGATCTGATGGTTTGATAAGGGGAAATCCATTTCACTTGGCTGTCATTCTCTCTCTTTCCACTGCCATGTAAGAAGTGCTTTTCACCTTCCACCATGATTGTGAGGGCTCCCTAGCCATGTGGAACTGTAAGTCCATTCAACCTCTTTCTTTAGTAAATTGCCCAGTGTCAGGTATGTCTTTATTAGCAGCATGAAAATGGACTAATACTAGTAACTATTTTCCAGTTTCTAATTCTAGCACCTCTCAAAAACTAGCTGTACTTCCTCCCCTTGGGTTCCGTGACATGCCCTGGTAGTTCTTTTCCTTAGACTCCTTAATTTAAAGCATCCTCTTTCTGGCATCCAAATGCTCCCTAAATGAATCTGTAGTTTAAACATGTTTACTGAATAAACATGGGAAGGAAGGAGGGAAGGGGGGAAGGCAGGGAGGGAGGGAGGGAGGGGAAAAAGCTAAGGAAAAAGAGGAGGAAGAAAGAGAAGTAAGAACAAAGGTCCTTATTTCACAGGGCTTATTAAAATTTAACTGGGGAGCCAAAAAATAAATGTATAGAAAAATACAGTTTCATAAAGCATAATTTTTATCATTTTTGAAACAGAACTGTTATAAAACTTCCATACTATCAAATAGATGCATTATATTCTTCAAAATGAGTTATTTAATTTTTGAGATAGAGCCGAGTTAAAGTAGATGTTTGAATTTTGTACCACCAACACTAATGAGCTCAAAATGTAATTGTGGCACATGAAATAACTTTTTCACTTATTTTTCAAGCAGTCTTATTTTCTTTTCAGGTAAATAACTTTATACATTAAATATATTCTGTCAGTGAAATCTTCTCAGGAAATATATTCAAGGTAAGGGCCAAATTAACTTTATAAACAAACAAACAAACAAAAACCTCTTAGTTCTCGAAAATAAGTGCTTTTCCCAAGGAGTGGAATCAGAGAACTTATTGAAGAAAATGGGATTTTAGTTATGTCTTAAATTATTTTTTATGGGCAAAGATAGGTGAAGACCAAAACTCATATACACAAAAGCTAAAAAACTACAATGTCTATGTGTGCTTTCCTTTTATTGAATTTTAAGATTTGTGAGTTAGTATGAGATTGTGGAGAACCTTGCAAGCTAAATTCAGGAGTTTATTAGGCAATAAGGCAACTTTGAAATTTGAGAGGCAAGGAAGGATGAATGACACGTGATAAAATATAGATTGGATGCAGAAGTCAGTCAGCAAATGATATAAGTAGAATAAATGAAAATCCTAAAATAATCCTATTATGAATTGTTTGGACACATATTACATCTTTGGGGATTATGATCCTTTCCTAGCACAAACTTAAACCCAGTTGCCAAGAGCTAGGCACAAAGCACTTCCCTGGGAAGGTATTTCTGACTGATACAATTTCGCTGTGTCCCCACCCAAATCTCATCTTGAATTCTCACATGTTGTGGGAGGAACCTGGTGGGAGGAAATTGTATCATGGGGGCAGGTCTTTCCCATGCTGTTCTCATGATAGTGAGTAAGTCTCATGCGATCTGATGGTTATTATAAGGGGGAGTTTTCCTGCACACGCAGTTTTTGCTTGCTGCCATCTATGTAAGATGCTTCTCTTTGCCTTCCACCATGATTGTGAGACTTCCCCACCCACGTGGAACTGTAAGTCCAATTAAACCTCTTATGTAAATTGCCCAGTCTTGGGTATGTCTTTATCAGCAGCATGAAAACGAATTAATATAGTAAGTTGGTAATACAGTAAGTCCCCCCACAGTAGAGTGGGAACTGCTGAAAAGATACCCAAAACTGTGGAAGCAACTTTGGAACTGGATAACAGGCAGAGGTTGGGACACTTTGGAGGGCTCAGAAGAGGACAGGAAAATGTAGGGAAGCTTGGAACTTCCTAGAGACTTGTTGAATGGCTTTGACCAAAAGCTGGATAGTGATATGGACAATAAAAGTCCAGGCTGAGGTGGTCTCAGATGCAGATAAGGAACTTGTTGGGAACTGGAGCAAAGGTAACTCTTGTTATGGTTTAGCAAACAGACTGGTGGCATTTTGCCCCTGCCCTAGAGATTTGTGGAACTTTGAACTTGAGAGAGATGATTTAGGGTATATGGTGGAATAAATTTCTTAGCAGCAAAGCATTCAAGAGGTAACTTGGGTGCTGTTAAAGGCATTCACTTTTATAAGGGAATCAGAGCATAAAAGTTCAGAAAATTTGCAGCCTACCAATGTGATAGAAAAGAAAAACCTATTTTCTGAGGAGAAATTCAAACTGCAGAAGTTTGTATAAGTAACAAGGAGCCAAATGTTATTCCCCAAGACAATGGGGAGAATGTCTCTAGGGCATGTCAGAGGTCTTCATGGCAGCCCGTCCCATCACAGGCCCGGGGGTCTAGGAGAAAATGGTTTCCTGGGCTGGGCCCAGAGTTCCCGTGCTGCATGCAGTCTAGAGACTTGGTGCCCTGTGCTCAAGCCACTCCAGCTATGACTAAAAGGGGCCAAGGTACAGCTTGGCCTGTTGCTTCAAAGGATGGGAGCCCCAAGCTCTGGCAGCTTTCACATGGTGTTGAGCCTGTGGGTGCCCATAAGTCAAGAACTGAGGTTTGGGAACCTCCACCTAGATTTCAGAAGATGCATGGAAACATCTGGACGTCCAGAAAAAAGTTTTCTGCAGGAGCAGGGCCCTCATGGAGAACTTCTGCTAGGGAAGTGCAGAAGGGAAATGTGGGGTTGGAGCCCACATACAGAGTCCCTACTGGGGCAGCACCTAGTGGAGCTGTGAGGAGAGGGCCACCGTCCTCCAGACTACCGACAGGTCAGTGGTAGACCCACTGAGAGCTTGTAATATGTGCCTGGAAAAGCCACAGACACTCAGTGTGATCCTGTTAAAGCAGCCATGAAGGAGGCTATACCCTGCAAAGCCACAGGGGTGGAGCTGCCCAAGACCATGGGAATCTGCCTCTTGCATCAGTGTGAGACATGGAGTCAGAGATCATTTTGGAGATTTAAGATTTGACTGCCTCACTGGATTTTGGACCTGCATGGGGCCTGTTGCCCCTTTAATTTGGCCAATTTCTCCCATTTGGAACAGCTGTGTTTACCTGATGTCTATACCCCCATTGTATCTAGGAAGTAATGAGGTTTAAAAAAAAAAAATTTACAGACTCATAGGCAGAAAAGACTTGCCTTGTCTTGATGAGACTTTGGACTATGGACTTTGGAGTAAATGCTGAAATGAGTTAAGACTTTGGGGGACTGTTGGGAAGGCATGATTGGTTTTGAAATGTGAGGACATGAGATTTGGAAGGGGCCATGGGCAGAATTATATGGTTTGGCTGTGTCCCCACCCAAATCTCATCTTGAATTCCCATGGGTTGTGGGAGGGACCAGGTGGGAGGCAATTGAATCATAGGGGCAGGTCTTTCCCTTGCTGTTCTCATGATAGTAAGTTTCACAACATCTGATGATTATTATAAGGGGCAGTTTTCCTCCACAAGCTCTTTTTGCTTGCTGCCATTCATGTAAGATGTGGCTTGCTTCTCCTTGCCTTCTGCCATAATTGTGAGGCTTCCCCAGCCATGTGGAACTGTAAGTCCCATTAAACCTCTTTCTTTTGTAAATCGCCCAGTCTTGGGTATGTCTTTATCATCAGTGTGAAAATGGACTAATACAGTGACAAACCCCACCTCCAACCAGGATGGGCTAAAATGGCTGTCCCAACCATCCGTTCATTCTTTGCAAGGTATCATTAAGACATATTTTACTGTCTGCCCTCCCTACTAACCTGAAAGCTTGTGAAAACTACCACTCTAGTTCCAGCAAAGTTTACATTGATTAGATGAGTAATACTTCTTTTCAGTCAGAGATCTTGTTGTTGGGCAAAGTCGGAGACCTCTAAAGAGTAATCTGGAGTCTGCTTCATGTCCTATGGATGAGGCCCATCATACCTCATAGAAGAGATAAGAAAGAAAGTACCACACCTTGCTGCTGCTGAAGCACCTGCCAAGAGCTCCGATGTGGTGGCACTTTGCCTGGTTTCTTTCCTGGAATTCTTCCTCCCCTAGCATACTTGATTTATATTTTAAAATGAGCCATTCTCTTAATTATTGAGCATTTGTAGAACATCCTGTGCTTACAGAGCACTCTAAAATATCTTATAAATTATTTTCATCTATGTAAAGAAAGATGATATTTGTGATATATCCATTCTTTAGATGGAAAAACTAAGTGAAAAGATTACCATACTATCAAACAACCAGCCAGAAAAAGGTTCATTTATTCGTATCTTCTTTTAAGACACAATAATTCTCCAGAAATTATAGCTATGAGTTTTGTTTGGTTGCTCTGTACAGCCTCAGACAGTCTTTCTTTGTCTTTCAACATAAGCAAAAGAGAAATATGCACTTTTTCTGAAACATGTGCTAAATAGAAAGTTCAGAATTTCTCCATTCAGTGGCAAGCTTAGCCTTCAACTGCTCATAAATATTGAAGCAATGATAATGTAATACATTAGTTTCAGTAAATACTAGTGAGAAATATATACTATAATACTATAGGTGTTCACTTGAATTTTTTCAAAAGTGTTTTCATCCCATTTATGTTTAATATGATACTTCTTGGCGGGTGTTTTATTTATTATATAAAATATACCCACCACAAAACTTTAAACTGCCTTGAAGCCTGAGTTTCACTCATTTGATCAAAAAAATTATTTCTAAGTTTGTATAATATGTTCTAGGAAAATAAGTCTATAGCTTTTCTACTCTGCCAACAAAAATTACATCAGGATTCCCACAATAAAATTTTTGTTGCTTCATAAAATTAGCTTTCTCAGCATGTTTTATCCATAAATTATTGCTATTTAATAAATAGATTTTTTCTAAGTGTTCAAAAATTTAAAACTATATATATCTGTCAGTGTAAGTATTGTTATTCTTAAGTTTCACATTACTGTTTAATGTGCATTGTACAGATTTGTCCTCAATAAATGATTTGAGTAATGAGGTTAACTCTCAACAAAATCAGTTTGCTTTGCTATGCATTTAAAGAAATAAACCAATCATCAAAGAAAAAATAAACAGGCCTGAAAATGTGTCCTTTTGGTCACTACCCAGGGAACACATTTGGAATTGACTATCCCTTCAATTTCTAAGGCATGTTGCTGTTTTCTTAATTCAGTTTTGTGAAAGATGGAATTAGGCTCCACTAAGATTATTCCATACACAAATTCCAGATATATTCAAGACTTCAGTGGGTTTTGCCCACAAACAAGAAAAATGTGAAAATGAAGTTCAACAGCTATTGACATGTCATCAAAACATTTTTTCTCCCAGAAAGCAGAGTCTACTATGCATGTTATCCATCATTACTATTACTCTCTGATCCAAATCTGAAGCTTGCATCTTCATATGGATCTTTTTTCGTTTTGGTTATTTGACATAAAAAAATCATACCTACATAATAAAGAATATGGGATTTTTTAAATCCAGAGATTGTTTAGAATTACCTATGCTCACTAAGTTCTAATTCTAGTCAACTCTTCCCTATTCCTGAAGTAGCATATACTGTATTTCAGCTCAGGAACAGAATCTATTGTTTAAGCTTTTACTTCAAGTCATTGAAATTATTTAAAGAATATTGGTAATCATCCAAGTTTTCACAGAATAATACCAGATGTCTATGGCATATATTTTACCTGTAAAGTATTCTGCTATTAGCTAAACAGCTTTTGGTAATTAAATTGAAATATCTAACTTTATACAAGACTCTTCTTTTTAAAAAAATATTTTTTTTTCATAGGTTATAGGGGAACAGGTGGTGGTTGGTTACATAAGTAAATTCTTTAGTGGTGATTTGTGAAATTTTGGTGTACCCACCACCCGAGCAGTATACATTGCATCCAATTTGTAGCCTTTTATCCCTCATATCCTTCCCGCCTTTTCCCCCAATCCTCGAAGTCCATTGTGTCATTCTCATGCTTCTTCATCCTTATAGCTTAGCTCCCACCTATCAGTGAGAAAATGCAATGTTTGCTTTCCATTCCTGAATTACTTCACTTAGAATAATACTCTCCAATCTCATCCAAGTCACTGTGAATGCCATTAATGCATTCTTTTTATGGCTGAGTAGTATTCCATTACATATATATACCACAGTTTCTTTATCCATTCATTGATTGATGGGCATTTGGATTGGTTTCCAACCAACCAACCACGTTTTGTCAACTGTGAATTGTGCTACTATAAACAGACATGTGCCAGTATCTTTTTTGTATAATGACTTTTCCTCTGGGTAGATAGCCAGTAGTGGGATAGCAGGATTAAATGGTAGTTCTACTTTTAGCTCTTTAAGGGCTTTCCACACTGTTTTCCATAGTGGTTGTACTAGTTTACATTCCCACCAGCAGTGTAGAAGTGTTCCCTGTTCACTGCATCCATGCCAACATCTACTATTTTTGTATTTTTTGATGATGGCTATTCTTGCAGCAGTAAGGTTGGATTACATTGTGGTTTTGATTTGCATTTCCCTGATCATTAGTGATGGCGAGCATTTCTTTATATGTTTGTTGGCCATTTGTATATCTTCTTTTGAGAATTGTATATTCATGTCCTTAGCACACTTTTTGATGGGGTTGTTTGTTTTTTCTTGCTAATTTGTTTTGAGTTTATGTAGATTCTGGATATTAGTCCTTTGTCAGATGAATAGATTGGGAAGATTTTCTCCCACTCTGTGGGCTGTGTGTTCATTCTGCTGACTGTAGAATACAGCAAAGTTTCTGGATACAAAATTAATGTATGCAAATCAGTAGCTCTTCTGTACACCAACAGTGACCAAGCTGAGACTCAAGTCAACAACCCAACCCATTTTATAATAGCTGGGGAAGAAAAAAAAAAAAAAAAACCTTAGGAATATACCTAACCAAAGAGGTGAAACACCTCTACAAGGAAAACTACAAAACACTGCTACAAGAAATGATAGACAACACAAACAAATGGAAACATATCTCATGTTCATGGATAGATAAAATCAATATTGTGAAAATGAGCATATTGCCAAAAGCAATCTACAAATTCAATGTAATTCCCATCAAAATACCATCATAATTCTTCACAGAATTAGAAAAAAAAATCCTAAAATTCATATGCACCCAAAAAAGAGCCCTCATAGTCAATGGAAAACTAAGCAAAAAGAACAAATCTGGTGGCATCACATTACCTTATTTCAAACTATATTATAAGGCCATAGTCACCAAAACAGCATGATACTGATATAAAATAGGCACATAGACCAATGGAACAGAATAGAGAACCCAGAAACAAACCCAAATATTTATAGCCAACTTATCTTCAACAAAGCAAACAAAAACATAAAGTGGGGAAAGGACACCCTGTTCAACAAATGATCCTGGGGTAACTGGCAAGCCACATGTAGCAGAATGAAACTGGATCCTCATCTCTCACCTAACACAAAAATCAACTCAGGATGGAAGAAGGACTTAAATTTAAGACCTGAAACTATAAAAATTCTAGACGATAACATTGGATAAACCCTCCTAGATATTGGCTTGGGCAAGGATTTCATGACCAAGAACCCAAAAGCAAATGCGATAAAAACAAAGATAAATAGCTGGGACTTAATTAGAGCTTTTGCATGGCAAAAGACTCTTCTTGCAGTGGAATAATCCTGAATTCTCAAAAAGCCTCAAAAAAGCACTTACCATGGGACATTTTTTCCTCATATTAATATAGCTAAATATGTCTCAGTGTAACATCCAGTTCTTATTTCTACTCCTATCTTTTGAAATAAATCAAATATCTTCCTTCAAATAAATACTGACAGACATATGTCTAAACATTCATTCATTCATAAATTAATTCATTAAGCAAATAAATATCCAACCTCCACCCTGTAGCAAGAACCATTTTTGAATAAAACAAAAATGATCTCTATGCCATCAGAGCTTGCTCTTTAACAAAGCATTTATCTATTTATTACAGGTAATTTTTTGTAACGTGGTTTTTAGAATGTTAGCATACTTTCCATACTTAGTTTTGATTAATTTTAGCTTTTCAATGTTCCTCTCAGAATAAATAAAATTAAGTCTAATCAAATCTCTAACTTTATTACATTATTCTGTATTATTTATATATTTTTTATATATACAATATAGACATATGTAATATATATAGATATATATAATAGAGACATACTCTAATATATTATTTTACATTGTATAGTTTACATCCCCACTAAAACATACATACATTCAACACAGAATATCAAATCAGTCCATTTCTTATCTGGATGCTGCTTTGATTCATCCAAAACAATACTCCTAGAAAAACACATTTGGGTCTTTGATGACCACTAGACATGAAGTCAAAATAAATCATTTTGTCTCTCTGAGTTTACATTTACATCTACAGAATAATTCCTTTATTACTTATGGGGTTGGGAGGACCTGAATAAAATTAAGTATGTAAATCAATAGATAGATAGTGATATGGTATGGTTCTATATCACCACCCAAATCTCATGTTGAATTGTATTCCCAATATCGAGGGAGGGATCTGGTGGGTACTGATTGGATCATGGGGGTGAATATCCCCCTTGCTGTTCTCATAATAGTGAGTGAGTACTCATGAGATCTGGTTGTTTGAAAGTGTGTAACACTTCCCCCTTCACTCTCTCTCCCACTCTGCCATATGAAGATGTCCTTGATTCCCCTTTGTCCTTCTGCCCTGATTGTTAAGTTTCCTGAGGCTTCCCAGCCATGCCTCCTGTACAGCCTGTGGAACTGTAAGTCAGTTTAACCTCTTTTCTTTATAAATTTACCCAGTCTCAGGTAGTTCTTTATAGCAATGTGAGAACAGACTAATATAGATAGATAGATAGATAGATAGATAGATAGATAGATAGATAGATATAGTGTAAGCTGTAATTTACTATACAAGTATACCAGTAATATGGTTATTGTTGCTATTATTATTCTTACTTCTTTAGGAGTTCCATATATCCCTGAATTATTTTATTTTATATATTGCAGTTGTTATTTCCAATTTTTAAAACAAGGGTTTAATTAAAAAATATTTATTGTCATATACTAACAAATTTAATTATTATATATGTGGCCTCCTATGCTTCACTTAACACTCATATCAACTCAGTTAAATAATGACTATTATTTATATGAATACATCTATATTTATATACAATGCTTTATTCTCTTATAAGATTATACAGGATAAGAGTGCATTAGCTATTTTAGAAAACACATCACATTGTTGGCCAAAATGTAACACTATAGCTTTTACTGCTTCTTGTTTTGCTTTATTAATTAATATTAAACACCCACTAGAATGTCAGATGTTGCCCTAACCTGTATTTCTGCAGTTGACTTTTTGAACTCAAGTTCAGTATTTACTTATATTTCTGTTATACTTACATTTGATTATTTCTAGCCATCATTCACCATCTTGAAATCTTAATTTTGTCCTCAAATATTTCCATTATCTCTGGTTGTTTGAAAGTGTGTAGCATGTCCCACTTCACTCTCTCTCTCTCTCTCTCTCTCTCTCTCCTCCCCCCCACTCTGCCATGTGAAGACATACTTGCTTTCTCTTTGCCCTTCCACCATAATTGTAAGTTTCCTGAGGCCTCCCAGGAACGCTTCATGTAAAGCCTGCAGAACTGTGAATCAATTAAACCACTTTTCTTCATAAATCACCCAGTCTCAGGTAGTCCTTTATAACAGTGTGAAGATGAACTAATACAGAAAAGTTGTACCAGATAAGTGGGGCATTGCTATAAAGATACCTGAAAATGTGGAAGCAACTTTGGAACAGGGTAACAGGCAGAGGTTTGAACAGTTTGGAGGGCTCAGAAGACAGGGAGATGAGGGAAAGTTTGAAACTGCCTAGGGACTTGTAAATTGCTGCAACCAAAATGCTGATAGCGATGTGGACAATGAAGTCCAGGCTGAGGAGGTCTCAGATGGAGCTGAGGAATTTATTAAGAACTGAAGTGAAGATTACTTCTGCTATGCTTTAGCAAAGAGACTGGTGACACTGTGTCCCTGCTCTAGAGTTCCGTGGAACTTTGAACTTGAGAGAGACGATTTAGGGTGTCAATTGGAAGAAATTTCTAAGCAGCAAAGCATTCAAGATATGGCCTGGCTACTTCTAAAAGTCTATGTTCATTTGCATAAACAAAGAAATGACCTGAAACTAAAACTTATATTTAAAAGGGAAGTAAAGCATACAAGTTTGGAAAATTTACAGCCTGATCATTCAGTAGAAAATAAAAAACTCATTTTCTGGAGAGGAATTCAAGGCTGCAGAAACTTGCATAAGTAGAGCCAAATATTAATAGCCAAGACAATGAGGAAAATTCCTCATTTCAGATACCTTGTGGTAGCCCCTTTCATCACAGGCCCAGAGGCCTAGGAGGGAAAAATGGTTACATGTGCCAGGGCCAGAGCCCTGCTGCTCTGTGCAACCTTGGGACATGGCACTCTGCATCCCAGCCATTCCAGTTCCAGCCATGGCTAAATGCGGCCAAGGTACATCTCAGGACATTGCTTCAGAAGGAGCAAGCCCCAAGCTTTGGTGGCTTCCATGTGGTGTTGGGCCTGCAGGTATGCAGAAAGCAAGAGTTGAGGTTTTGGAGCTTCCACCTAGATTTCAAAGGATGTATAGAAATGCCTGTATGTCCAGGAGTAAGTATGATGCAGGGGTAGAGGCACCATGAAGAACCTCTACTAGTGCAGTGCAGAGGGGAAATGTTGATGTTAGGGCCCCACACAGAGTCCCCACTGGGACACTGCCTAGTGGAGCTGTGAGAAGAGGGCCATTGTCTCCAGACCCCAGAGACAGTGGATCGACTGACAGCTTGCATCATCTGCCTGAAAAAGCCACAGGCACTCAAAGCCAGCTCATGAAAGCAGCCATGGGAGCTGTACACTGCAGAGCCACAAGGGCGGAGCTGCCCAAGGCCTTCTGAGGCCACCCCTTGTATCAGTGTGGCCTGGATGTAATACAAGAAGTCAAAAGAGATTTAAGACTTAATGAGTGCCCTGCTGGGTTTTGGATTTCCATAGAGCCTGAGCCCCTTGATTTTGGCCAATTTCTCCCATTTGGAACAGGAGCATTTACCCAATGCCTGTACCCCCCATTGTATCTTGGAAGTAACTAACTTTTTATTTTACAGGCTCATAGGCAGAAGGGACTAGCTTTGTCTCAGATGAGACTTTGGACTTGGACTTTTGAGTTAATGCTGGAATCAGGTAAGATTCTGGGGAACTGTTGAGAAGGCAAAACTGTCTTTTGAAATGTGAGAAAGATATGAAATTTGGGAGGGGCCAGTTATACAGTTTGGCTGTGTGTCCCCACCCAAATCTCATGTCAAATTGTAATTCTCAGTGTTTGGGGGGCAACTGGTGGGAGGTGATTGGATCATGGGGGTGAATTTCCCCCTTGCTGTTCTCGTAACAGTGAGTTCTCACAAGATCTGGTTGTTTGAAAGTGTGTAGCACTTCTTTCTCTCTCTCACTCCTGCCACTATGTGAAGATCTGCTTGCTTCCCTTTCACCCTTCTGCCATGATTTTAAGTTTCCTGAGATCTCTGAGTCATGCTTCCTGTACAGCCTGCAGAACTGTGAGTCGATTAAACTTCTTTTCTTCATAAATTACCCAGTCTCAGTTCTTTATAGCAGTGTGAGAATGGACTGATACACACATGAAACTGACTTTTTTTTTACAAGACGCCACTCATTAAGATTTTAGAGGAAGGGTTGATACAGAAAACCAGTTTAGACAAGGAATGAAGAAATTTTTAACAGCACAGACAAAGAAGTTATGATGAACTTTCTATGGTCAGAGGCCTAGGATAGGCTTTTACCTTCAAGTTCAGTGAACTACTTCATCTTTAGTCTCCTATAGAACTCAGTACCCTTGTTATTATGGATCTTGCTGTATTTGAACCATTTGTATCTGCATGTCTGTACAGAATACATACACACATTAGCATTCAGATACTTAAAGGAGAATATTTTTTGATGTAAAAACAAGAGCCATCCAAGAGAAAGAACTCTATACCTTCAAAACAAAGTGATGTGGTAGAAATACTTTTGGCTTTTGGTTAGGTAGAATGGGAGGTAAAACTGCATAATCAATAAAATTTAGAATGACCCAAAGTTCATAGGTGATTCAACACTTTGGGTTACAGCAGGAAGGGCAATGAAGAGAATCAAAAGCTTTAAAATGAGTAAAGCTAATGAATATGAAAATGTATATCTCTATAATATGTGTATATTTTGCACCCTAACCTGCCATAATTCCAGTAAAATTACCTGTGAACACTAGTTCTCTATCAGGATGAAAAATACTGAACTAAACATTATTCATAAAGGAACATTGCAGAAGAAGAGAAAGAAGAAAATCCCTCACCTTTGGGTCATGGGATTGGTGCAGAGCCTTTCTGTTTGCTTTATTTCACAACTTCTTTACTCCAGATTCCATTTTCCAGATTCCATTTTTGATTGAGTGGTTATTCACTTAGGCAGCTGTGAGGAAAGGGTGGGAATTTTTCTACTCCCTCCTATGAGAAAATGAGAAGGTAACTTCAGCTTTAATAGTCCCTAAGTAGTCGAGTATCACTTTCCCCCACACGGTGCTGGTGGGTAGTCACCACAAATGAACCAGATATTAAACTCAGAGGATAGGCCTTGAAATTTTAGGATGATTTGAGTGTGGGATATTGCTATGGTTTGAATACATTCCCTCTAAAATTTATATGCTGCCAATGTAAATGAACAGACATTTCTCAAAAGAAGACATTCATACAGCCAACAGACACATGAAAAAATGCTCATCATCACTGGCCATCAGAGAAATGCAAATCAAAACCACAATGAGATACCATCTCACACCAGTTAGAATGGCGATCATTAAAAAGTCAGGAAACAACAGGTGCTGGAGAGGATGTGGAGAAATAGGAACTCTTTTACACTGTTGGTGGGATTGTAAACTAGTTCAACCATTATGGAAAACAGTATGGCGATTCCTCAAGGATCTAGAACTAGATGTACCATATGACCCAGCCATCCCATTACTGCGTATATACCCAAAGGATTATAAATCATGCTGCTATAAAGACACATGCACACGTATGTTTATTGTGGCACTATTCACAATAGCAAAGACTTGGAATCAACCCAAATGTCCATCAGTGACAGATTGGATTAAGAAAATGTGGCACATATACACCATGGAATACTATGCAGCCATAAAAAAGGATGAGTTTGTGCCCTTTGTAGGGACATGGATGCAGCTGGAAACCATCATTCTTAGCAAACTATCACAAGAACAGAAAACCAAGCACCGCATGTTCTCACTCATAGGTGGGAACTGAACAATGAGATCACCTGGACTCGGGAAGGGGAACATCACACACAGGGGCCTATCATGGGGAGGGGGGAGGGGGGAGGGATTGCATTGGGAGTTATACCTGATGTAAATGACGAATTGATGGGTGCTGACGAGTTGATGGGTGCAGCACACCAACATGGCACAAGTATACATATGTAACAAACCTGCATGCTATGTACATGTACCCTAGAACTTAAAGTATAATAAAAAAAATAAAAAAATAAAAAAAAAAGAAGTGTGGCCTTCAAGAAGTGATTACTTATAGCATGAGGGCTCCTCTCTCATGAATGCAATTAAAAAGCTTTTAAAAAAGGTTCCACACAATGTTAGGCCTTTTTGCCCTTTGACCTTCTGCCATGTGAGGACATAGCCTTCCTTCCCTCCGAAGGACTCAGTGTTCAAGGCACTGTCTTGGAACAGAGAGCAGCCTTCACCAGATAACAAAATTGTTGGCACCCTTATCTTGGGCTCCTAACCTCCAGAACTATGAGAAATAAATGTCTGCTTTTAATTGAATGTTCTCACTCATATGTGGGAGGTAAGCCATGAGAATGTAAAGAGATAAGAATGATATATTGGACTTTGGGGACTCTGAGGAAAGGGTGGGGGCAACAAGGGATAAAAGACTACATTGTCTGTACAGTGTACACTGCTTGGGTGATGGGTGCACCAAAAGCTCAGAAATCACCACTAAAGAACTTATCCATGTAACCAAATACCACCTACTCCCCAAAAACCAATTGAAATAAAAATAAATTTCTGTTTTTGAACTACCCAGTCTCAGATATTCTATTACAGCAGCACAAGTGAACTGAGATGGGTAAACAGATAAGTATCAGAGTAAGGAGGACGATTACTGAACTCTTATGACCTTGTTAAATATGATAAAATATCCACTATTTGTCAGAATTTATTAGAAAATGATATACTTTAATATCTATAAATATATGTATACCTACAATTTTCTGTAGTTTAATAATAAGAATGCTTGAAATCCTATGTGTTGACTTAGACATTTTTGAGGCTGTTAGAATACTAATTAATAGAAAGGTATAGTATACCTTTATATCTATTTAAACTCTTAATGTTTGAAAGAATTAAAAACATAGTCCATTATCAAAAGATTTAAAATTTTAAGATCAAATACACAAATAGAGTCCAGAGAATAATGCCAAAGTGTTCTTCAGTTTTCCTCTCCAGTAAATGCTACACAATCTGTCACTATGGAAGGACACTGGGAGATTTCTTCTTTCTTGCTCCGTGTTTTTTTCCCTTCTTCTTACTACCCTTCCCTCCTCAGTTGAGTCCTTCTGTCTCTTCTCAGCTCCTAATGCAGATTAGTCGTGATTCTGCTCCTTTCTGTTTTCCACTTCTTACAGATAAAATGAGGCACTAGTCTTCATGTCCAGCCTGCTGAAGCGAGGGATAAAGGAAACCACTTTTCAAACACATCCTCCTGATGACACGTTTTTGAGACAAACTTTTCTACTGTTATATTGAACCACTTCTTATACTCTTGTTGCATATGCTGTTTTACTGATAAAGAACAACTTTCTTTTCTCCTGATTCCTAAGGTTGCCCAGTTGGCTTTTAGCATCACTCTGGAGCTTTATTCTGATTACAGTGTTTCTGTTCATTTCCTCATTCTTTTCAAACATCAATTTTTATTATTTCAGGAATCGAGAAAGAAAGTTGAGAGAAAGCAGAGTGGAACTCATTTCTCCACAAATATAACACTTGCCCCAAACTAATGACCATGATTTCTTTGTCTATATGATACATGAATGCTTGATGCCATTCTACATCACATTCTTCAGTGCAATGCCAAGAAAATTTTTAGAGACACAAACAAAAGGACAGCATAAGTTAGAGTTATACCTCAAAATGGACAGTCAACCGATAAATTTTGTCAACAAATCCAAGGCCAAGTCTGCCCAAAATAGCTCATTTCCTCTCTTCAGGAAATGAATGATAATTTCCCAGTGATAATTAGGTGAGATAAATAGAGGTATTTTTTTTCTCTGTCACAGTAGTCCATGGCCATTTGATGCCCTCATTTGATGGTCTGCTCAATCTTAAACCATACCTAACTCTTAAGAATAAGATCCCATTGTAGGGAAAGAAAGTCCACCAGCCTAAACAATTTTAGGTTGATGAATGAATGAATTTTCAGTCATTTTTTTAAAAAAGCATTTTCATATATGTTTTTATCTTCTTGGCCTCAGAATATTTATTCAAGAAAGAGTGTGTACATTTTTTATTGCAGTATAACAATTTACCACAAACTTAGCAACTTAAAACAGTCATTTATTTTCCCACAGTTTCTGTAGGTCAGAAGTCTGAACTTTGCTTAGCAGGCTGCTCTGTTCAGGATCTGACAAGGCAGTACTCAAGGTGTGAGCCAGAGCTGCGTCCCATCTGAGGCTCCAGATTCTCCTGCAGGCTGATGTGGTTACTGGAATATTCTTTCTTGACAGCTGTATAACTCAGTGTGGCTTGCTTCCTCAAAGCCAATAGCAGAGAACATTTCTTATTCCTAGATCCTTTTTCAAAGATTTCACCTGATTAGGTCAGGCTCACCCAGGAAAATCTCCCTTCTGATTGGCTCAAAGGCAGCTGACTAGAGGAATCAAAATCACATCTGAAAAAAAGTCAATTTTTGCCCACATAATGTCATTTACTCACAAGACAGACATCCTCATATTCACAGGTTTGATCCACCCTGAAAGAGAAGGGATTAAACAAAGCTTGTTCTTTAGGGGCAGGAATCTTATGGGACATCCTAGAATTCTGCCTACCATATGGAGAAAAGTTAAATCATTTTAATAGTTCAGCAGCAGAATTTTAGAGCAATCATTTGGCATTCAAGTGTGTCATATTTCCTAACTGTGAAACTGTTAAGAATGAATTTTAATTTTACATAGATTTATTTCATTCTTCAATTTTAGCATAAGCTCTCTCTTTTCCCTCTCTCCTCCATCACTCTCACCCCTCTTACCCAAATCCTTAGTATCACTTATTTTTTCTTGCTGTGATCTTGAGCTGCTGAGACAATCTCCTGAGAGGGCAGGAACACTGGTGTTTTCAGGATCTGGCACCATGCCTCTGCCCTCATTCGTGCATGCAGTTGTGCATATTAAAGAAATAAATCTTTCTAGTGACTACTTTGTGTCAGAATTACCTTCACTTAAATGAAATTATAACATTAACTTGGGATTCCTGAAGAAAAAAAACAAAAAAGCCTCACTCCACTTAGATTTGTTCTCCCCTGTAGCCTGTAAACATGATTTGGTATGTTTCCTTTTCTTCTTCTTTTAAGAGATGTCCTTTTCAGAACTGAATAAAATAAAATTGTGAATGCTGACATTTGAGGGTATATTGCCCAAGTCTTTTCCATTCCAGTTTATTTTACACATCACCTTTAAATTACGGCTTCCAAATTATAACCCAGATTGCCTCTGACCAAAAGCATCCAATAATTCCCCTAGTTTATTCAACTCCTGATTTCTGTGACATCTACATCGACAAAGTGAATTCCTGAGGATTGAGAAATTGTTGCCTTAGTTGTTTTTATATTCACAGATTTTAGCACAACACATGCAGTAAATTGCTTGATACATATTCGCTGAATAGAATTAAATGAGACTGCCCTTTAACCTAGCATTCAACACTCTCCCATACACAAGCATCCCCATGTTTTCCAGAACTTTTCAATTCCTGTTCTTCTTCACTTCCTCAGTGCCTCTGTCAAGCAGGGCTTTTGCTGTGCCCTTCATTCCTCTACATTTGACTTATTTCATCCTGAAAAGAACACCATCCCGGTATAATGCCACTTGATCTGTGAACTCTTTGCTGACCCAACTCACTCCCCACCTCCCCAGTGGGGAATAGTATTCCCCACCTTTCAACATTCATATGATTTTTTTCTGTAACTCAGTTATGAACCTTTTATGTTCTACCAAACATTGCAGTTATTTATGTTGACATTTTAGTCCTGCTACTAGACTTTATATTTCTTGGAGGTGATATTTTATCTCTCACAGTGTTTGACACACAGAGTAGACAGTAAGTAAATAAATACTTCTTTAAAGAATCAAAAGTCTTTGTAAGCTATAGACTATTATTTCTCTCCTCTTAGTACCAAAATCCTTTGCAAAAGATTAATATTTGGTGACCAATAATGTTTTGAGTTTCATCATTGTAATTTCGATTTTCATTTATACTTCACTAATTTCTATTTCATCTTTCCATCCTCATAACCATATATGTTACAATTGAATTAATGAAACCTTGTAAACTCTTTTTTCAGTAAATGTTTTAATTCTAAACAGAAATTGTAATGTATAACACTTAGGTCATTAGAAATTCCCTTGGCATGTAGTATTATAATAACAAAGGCATTGAAATAGGGTTATTCTCTTTTAAACTTTATTTGAATGATATTTCACGAGAATAGATCTAGAATATGTGACATATACCACCAAAATGGAAAGTCACATCATAACATTTTATTTTAAATACTTCATTCCTAAAATGTTTTTCTCTAATAATGTATAATTTATAGATCATTTATAGAATAATTTATAGAATATTAGTGTCTAATAGAAGCTCTTGTTTAGTCCACTGATGACTACTTTCCTCATTTCGACCTTCCTATGCTAGATATTTAAATTTTGTTTGCTTTCTTTAGAGGGAACACTTAAACATTTAGCTTATCTAAGGTGCAATGACCTGAATAATAGAAGCAGAGAAAACTGCTAATTTATAAATTTTAAATGGATAAACCTTGTAAATGGATTATGGAAATTTAAACATAACAAATCAGCTGTAATCATGTAGTTAATGAACTTCCACAATTTAACTGTGAACTTTTCAAATGTTGGGTTATGTTTATATACAATGTCAAGTACATACAAGCCAAGGGTACATAAGAAACCATTTAAAGACCTTCATAATTTTTGGAGGCTTCTAAGATTTCCTCTGAATTTATAAAATTTTCTGTGTATAAGTCTAGTAATCCAACTTGTCTTAATCTATTTCATTTAAATTGTTATTAAGAACCTGACTTCCTACTACAGAATAAGCCTTTTAAAGGCAGAGATTTGTGCCTTGATATTCATTTCTCTTTCTACTGTTAGGAGTTACACACAAGGTAGTCAATAAATGTCCAGTGAATCAAACTGTGTAGTGCCTCGAACCAAACTACTATTTTTCAATATGATTACTACAGAGAACATATGGAGCATGAACTCTGCCCTAAAAATTCTCATCATCTCTCTCATCATTACCTGTTAAAGCATTTTATCATAGTTTGAATCCTTTAAGTTAAAGGTTGGCTGAGGCCTGGAATGAAGAATGAAAATGTGACAAATGGCCACTTATTGGTCATTAACTATCATGATTAGAGCAGCCTGCTTCTCAGAGTGAGGGTCAGCATTAAGAAATGAAACCATCCTTTAGAATATCCTCTTGATAGGAATGAAGCTGTTCATTATCTGATCATTAGGGTCCATGCCAAATAAAACACATTCCTCACACAACCCAAGTCCTAATTGTTCATTTAGTCATTGGCTTAAATGGGAAGCAATGAAAAAAGCCAGTAACTAAGCAACTGTACAATCTTAAGATCTCCATCTAAAAGCCTGGTGATATTTAAAACTAACAATATAGTTCAGGATAAATAACTATTGAGTCTAATTTTGAGAGATTATAAGTGACACCCAGTGACACATGCAAACTACAAGTTATTGGTTAAGCTAAAAATTATAGTAATTTTTAGCATGCTATCTTACTCATTACTGAAATGATACATATCAAAGAAGTAGCTTAAAATACTTGAAAAGACAGTCTATCAACAAAATTACACTGGCATAAACTAAAGAATTGTCATACATAAGAATGATGAATACGGAAAGAAGAAAAACAGCAAAGGAAGTTGAAGAAATCTAGAAATAACATAAAAATGGGCAAAAACAGTGACAACAGTGACAAATATCTTGATACTATCAACAAGATATGACAAGACTCTTTATTAGGCATTTGAGAATTCTGAGTTCTCATTAAATTTTTATGTTACTTTGTGACCTTGGAAATATCAGTTAAGTCACATGGGCCTCAGTTTCCTCAATAATAAGAAGTGACTATTGCTTCCCCCATTACCTTATTAAGTGATTAAGAGAAATTAAGAAGCTGCTTTAGAACTGTAGAACTGTTATTAGAAACAGAAAGTCCAGGAGGAGATATGGTAACTTCATTCCTACCCTTGGCTCCTTTCCTTGCACTAATGTCAGGAGGATAAGACATATGTGTTAGAAGGATTTGTATTTTAAAAAGAAAACAAATCTTCATATGTTCTTTGGTTCCTTGGTTTTGCTTGTTTAGGTCATGTGCTTTAGAGGCTGAACTATTTGTTCTCAAAGTAACCTCAGTTTCAAAGTTACCCTTTTAAAATTTCCTTTTCCTCTTCTTTCTGTTTAGCTGTCCTCCTCCTTAAAGGTTATCTGTTGATCTTCAGAGTCAGAAGGATCCAGATGGGGCCCAGTAGTTTTTTTTTAAAAAAAAAAAGGAAGTCAAAGGCTTAAGGTTTCATTAAGAGTTTCCAATAATGATGAAAGAGGGCCTTCGTTTCTTTTTAAATTATTGTCTAGTCCTGTTCACAAAGGTAGAAATGAGGTCATAAATTCAAAAATAAACCACATCCAAAAATAAGGAATGCATATTTTGTTTTTAGAACTTTCCAAAACCTGAGAGCAGAGGAAGAACACAACGGTAATGGAATCCTAGTGGTGAAGACGCTGCTATCTAGTCTCAAGATATGTGAGTTACTGACTTATTCCAGGGGTCCACAGAGCGTTTAACAAGCCTGGGTCAATGAGGAGTGTTGGATAAGGGCATAAATCAGGGTTCTGGAACCAGATCATGCAAGCTAGAATTAGAGGGAAGAGAAGGGAGACGGAAAATCAAGGAGGTGGTTAAATTGAAAGATGTTTTAGAGCTAGTTGTCAAGAAATATATCACTGAGCAGTTTAAAGCATGGGCAGCAATCAGAAATTGACAGAAAGGCAAAAATAAGGATCCAAAATATTAGAGAGTAAAAAGAGCTGCTCAAAGTCTATGACAAATAAAAGAACAGATGCTCCTCATTTAAAGAATTTTAAAAACAGGGAAGATAATAGTTAAGAGGTTCCTAGAAGAACCCAGGGCCAACCTCATAGGCCTTGACCTGTGCAATCATAAATGACCCCTAACTTAGGAAGACTCCATGCTTGAATTAATCCTCTCCTGTTACCATCTTGAAATTCTTAATTTTTTTTTTTTTTTTTTTTGAGATGGAGTCTCGCTCTGTTGCCCAGGCTGGAGTGCAGTGGTGTGATCTCGGCTCACTGCAAGCTCTGCCTCCGGGATTCACACCATTCTCCTGCCTCAGCCTCCTGAGTAGCTGGGACTACAGGCACCCACCACCGCGCCCAGCTAATTTTTTGTATTTTTAGTAGAGATGGGGTTTGAACGGTGTTAGCCAGGATGGTCTCGATCTCCTGACCTCGTGATCTGCCCACTTCGGCCTCCCAAAGGGCTGGGATTACAAGTGTGAGCCACCGCGCCAGGCCGAAATTCTTAATTTTTTAATAGATTCCATTTTTGTTTTTCAGTGGGCCCACAAATTATGCAGCCGACCCTTCAAGGAGCCTTTGTTTGGCGGTATTCTTCCGCCACACATGTAAAACCCCTAAAAAGCTTAGAGCGTCTTTCTGGCTGTTACAATATCAATTTGACACATGCTTACAGAAGTGAGTAAATTCTCTTAACGGGGAGCAGATACAGAATTTGGCAACAAAAATGGGCAACAGAAAATGGAGAAATAATATCAAGAAGAAAATTGTTTAAAAAGTATCTTGATATTTTTCAAAGCAATTTCCTCCTATAAACTGTCAGGGCACTACTTTTTTTCAGTTTTTAATTTTTGTGGGTACATAGTAGGTATATATTTTTATAGGGTACGTGAGATATTTTGATACAGACATGAAATGTGTAGTGATTACATCAAGGAAATGGAACCTCTATCCCTCAAGCATTTATCCTTTGTGTTACAAGCAATCCAGTTACAATCTTTAGTTATTTTAAAATGTAAGATTAAATTGCTTTGACTATAGTCCCTCTGTTGTGCTATCAAATACTAGGTATTATTCATTCTTTCAAGTATTTTTTTAATCCATCCCCACCAGTCCCTGCCCCCTACCCCCTTCATAGCCTCTGGTAACCATCCTTCTACTCTCTATATCAGTGCACTTCTTTTCACAAATATCCCGGGATACAATCAATAGGTTAAGAGCATTTTTCAAATATTCTCTTTTCCTAATTAAAACAAAAAACTTCCCATACACAATAATTATGCCACATTTGCCTTGATTAAGCATTTTTTTTTTTTTAATTTATTTATTATTATTAAACTTCAAGGTGTAGGGTACATGTGCACAACGTGCAGGTTTGCTACATATGTATACTTGTGCCATGTTGGTGTGCTGCACCCATCAACTCGTCATTTACATCAGGTATAACTCCCAATGCAATCCCTCCCCCCTCCCCCCTCCCCATGATAGGCCCCGGTGTGTGATGTTCCCCTTCCCGAGTCCAAGTGATTTCATTGTTCAGTTCCCACCTACGAGTGAGAACATGCGGTGTTTGGTTTTCTGTTCTTGTGATAGTTTGCTAAGAATGATGGTTTCCAGCTGCATTCATGTCCCTACAAAGGACACAAACTCATCCTTTTTTATGGCTGCATAGTATTCCATGGTGTATATGTGCCACATTTTCTTAATCCAATCTGTCACTGATGGACATTTGGGTTGATTCCAAGTCTTTGCTATTGTGAATAGTGCTGCAATAAACATACGTGTGCATGTGTCCTTATAGCAGCATAATTTATAATCCTTTGGGTATATACCCAGTAATGGGATGGCTGGGTCATATGGTACATCTAGTTCTAGATCCTTGAGGAATCGCCATACTGTTTTCCATAATGGTTGAACTAGTTTACAATCCCACCAACAGTGTAAAAGTGTTCCTATTTCTCCACATCCTCTCCAGCACCTGTTGTTTCCTGACTTTTGAATGATCGCCATTCTAACTGGTGTGAGATGGTATCTCATTGTGGTTTTGATTTGCATTTCTCTGATGGCCAGTGATGATGAGCATTTTTTCATGTGTCTGTTGGCTGTATGAATGTCTTCTTGTGAGAAATGTCTGTTCATATCCTTTGCCCACTTTTGGATGGGGTTGTTTGTTTTTTTCTTGTAAATTTGTTTGAGTTCTTTGTAGGTTCTGGATATTAGCCCTTTGTCAGATGAGTAGATTGCAAAAATTTTCTCCCATTCTGTAGGTTGCCTGCTCACTCTGATGGTAGTTTCTTTTGCTGTGCAGAAGCTCTTTAGTTTGATGAGATCCCATTTGTCAATTTTGGCTTTTGCTGCCGTTGCTTTTGGTGTTTTAGACATGAAGTCTTTGCCCATGCCTATGTCCTGAATGGTACTACCTAGGTTTTCCTCTAGGATTTTTATGGTATTAGGTCTAACATTTAAGTCTCTAATCCATCTTGAATTAATTTTCGTATAAGGAGTAAGGAAAGGATCCAGTTTCAGCTTTCTACTTATGGCTAGCCAGTTTTCCCAGCACCATTTATTAAATAGGGAATCCTTTCCCCATTTCTTGTTTCTCTCAGGTTTGTCAAAGATCAGATGGCTGTAGATGTGTGGTATTATTTCTGAGGACTCTGTTCTGTTCCATTGGTCTATATCTCTGTTTTGGTACCAGTACCATGCTGTTTTGGTTACTGTAGCCTTGTAGTATAGTTTGAAGTCAGGTAGCGTGATGCCTCCAGCTTTGTTCTTTTGACTTAGGATTGTCTTGGAGATGCGGGCTCTTTTTTGGTTCCATATGAACTTTAAAGCAGTTTTTTCCAATTCTGTGAAGAAGCTCATTGGTAGCTTGATGGGGATGGCATTGAATCTATAAATTACCTTGGGCAATATGGCCATTTTCACGATATTGATTCTTCCTATCCATGAGCATGGTATGTTCTTCCATTTGTTTGTGTCCTCTTTGATTTCACTGAGCAGTGGTTTGTAGTTCTCCTTGAAGAGGTCCTTTACATCCCTTGTAAGTTGGATTCCTAGGTATTTTATTCTCTTTGAAGCAATTGTGAATGGAAGTTCATTCCTGATTTGGCTCTCTGTTTGACTGTCACTGGTGTATAAGAATGCTTGTGATTTTTGCACATTAATTTTGTATCCTGAGACTTTGCTGAAGTTGCTGATCAGCTTAAGGAGATTTTGGGCTGAGACAATGGGGTTTTCTAAATATACAATCATGTCGTCTGCAAACAGGGACAATTTGACTTCTTCTTTTCCTAACTGAATCCCCTTGATTTCTTTCTCTTGCCTGATTGCCCTAGCCAGAACTTCCAACACTATGTTGAATAGGAGTGGTGAGAGAGGGCATCCCTGTCTTGTGCCAGTTTTCAAAGGGAATTTTTCCAGTTTTTGCCCATTCAGTATGATATTGGCTGTGGGTTTGTCATAAATAGCTCTTATGATTTTGAGGTACGTTCCATCAATACCGAATTTATTGAGCGTTTTTAGCATGAAGGGCTGTTGAATTTTGTCAAAAGCCTTTTCTGCATCTATTGAGATAATGATGTGGTTCTTGTCTTTGGTTCTGTTTATATGCTGGATTATGTTTATTGATTTGCGAATGTTGAACCTGATTAAGCATTTTTAAACAGTTCTTGTTTTATCAATAAAACAATTAATTTGAAGGATATGAAGAGGTGCAGTTTTTGTTATGACATAAACTATTTGTCAGGGAAGGGAATTTTATGCATTTATTTTTACTCTTCTTTTTACCATTTATGCCAATTGTAAAAAACTAATCGATCGTGAAAATAATTACATCTCCATTTTAAGATGCCAGACTAAAGCAGATGATTTAAAGAAAAGTTTGTTGTATTGTTCAGAGATACAGCATAAAATACTGTTTTTTATAGTGACAGTAAAGATTTTTTTTTTCTAGCTAACTGCATTTCTCCATTAATCAGCAATTTTGCCTCTGATGGCATGAAAAGAGTTATTTTCTACCACAGTAAGACTTCAGAGAGTCAAAACGCTCATCTCTTTTAAAATGAATGTTCCCCAGTATTTATTTCCATCCAGACTAGTTTATTTCAGGAACCCATCTAATGGCATGGTTTAAATAACCTACCAAAATTACAGCTAGGACTTAAAAACACCAATCCTATCGGCCAGCCAAAATTCCAGTGTGGTTCCTCAGAAGTTGAATGACTTTTGTTGGGCTATTCTGCAAATCTCAAGAAGCAGATCTAATGTGAAATTGACTGGTATTGCTGCCATGCATCTAGTAGAGCATGACCTTCACTCAAGGATGCAGCAAAAGCTGCGATAATGAAACATGTATGGAAACAGTCCTATTGACTTGCAGTAGATTTTTTGGACATTATCTAAGCTTTGGGGGAGTAAAGGATCAAACACTGATTGAAATTTTAATAAGTGCTGCTTTTACAAGAAGAATAGCAAACAAAGTTATTTCCTGATTTGTATAAATTTTTTAAATCTAGGATAAAGAAAAATAGACCAGGCACATTTACCCAGATAATAGGAATAAAAGAAGAATGGTTACAAAAAGAAATGTTAACTTGAATCTTTCCTGAATATTCTTAAAAATATGTTACCTTTAAGACAATATAGTGTCTGTCTCTCTATATATGTATTAATATATGTTATATATTTATATACAAATACTTTATATAATATATAATTTATTTATAAATATATATATTTATATATACATAATTTTTTTGCTAATAGGAGCCAGTGGGATCCAAAGAAAGAAATAGACAGTACACTTGATGTGTTGAAGTTTCCTAAATAACATTTTGTTAATTTGGGATTTATGTCATAATCCCCAAGTTTTGCCCTTAAAACAGAGATTTTATTAAAGTCTTACAGCAAAATTATAATTCTCAGAAAATCTTACATGCCATCTCTGTCCATCTCATGACAATATGACAACATATAAATACATGCTTGCCTATGAAATACAGAAGTGTTCACTATATGTTTTGAATGGGGCAGAAAGAAACAGGAGAGTTCTTACATCTGCGGAGGAAACTCAGGGAAAGATCCAGACAGGCCATGGCTGGTACTATCTGCTCACTGAGAAACAAAAACATACAAAAAGAGGTACAACTTGAAGGTGTCTTTTAGTGTTTCACCATTATAATGTTTCTTTTCATAATGTGTTAATAACTATAAGCCGAACATCTCCACTTGGGGAAAATAATGGTTGAACAAATGCTACTTTTGGAGAGTATGCCTCAGGAAATAAACTGCTCTTCCAGTTTCTCTAATGTCTGTATCTCTGCCTCAGTCTTTGAAGGTCCATAGTGTAGTTGGAACAACAAACATACATCACAATAACATTCCCAAACAACATCAATCCAAGGCTTGATATTACAGCAGAAACTCATTCCAAAGGATGAGCTAATTCAGAAAGTATTTAATCAAGGAGGTCAGTCTTGATTGAGGCTTTGAAACAAACAAGGTTTACTGCATCAACAAGAATGTTGACAAAGAAAAAGTAAAGTCTTTATTAATGATGGCAAGTTGACTTGAAATGGTGTGAAAGTTAGGTTTAAAGGTACAAGATTTTCTTGACACCCCTGTTAATTAGGTTAATTTTCCATAATGTGTGATATTCATTCACAACCAATAGTTATTGATTCTCTACATTCTAGTCAAAGGATGATCATAATGAAAGTATATATTCTCCACTCTCAAGGATTTGTAATTTAGATACTAGGGCAATTTTGTATGTAACGTTGGATTTTTTTGTGAACATAATATATGCATTGAAATAAAGCCAATATTATTTACTACATAATCTGTCTTGGAAATAAAATAAATATTTGCTTTTTTGAAATATTTTGAAATAATTTTAACTGAAGTAAGTAAACAAGCATCTATGTTATTAGATATAAACATCCAGAAGGATGAAATTGAGAAGTCACAAAGACAATTTCACTGGAAAGAGTTAGGCTGGAACTGAAGAGACATTTCAAACAATTCCAGCATGACCAGGTCACATGTGTCAAGGAGATTCAGTTCAGTGCTCTTGCCATCATAACAAGTTTTTGAGTTATTCAGATGTCTATGTAGATCAATGCTAACCAAGTGTTGTATCAAATATACCTCTTATGTTTATATATACATGAATTAAATTTTGAAGGTTATTATCAATAAATTGGCTAGCAAAGAATAAAAATATACACCACAAAATTATTAAAGAATTGTATGCACATAAACTAGAAAAAAATAAACGGAATTTATCCTGAAATGGATAAATTCCAGGACACATACACCCTCCCAAGATTGAACCAGGAAGAAATTGAATCCCTGAATAGACCAATAACAGGTTCTGAAATTGAGCCAGTAATAAGTAGCCTACCAACCAAAAAAAGCCCAGGATCAGACAGATTCACAGTTCATTTCTACCAGAGGAACAAAGAAGAGCTTGTCCCATTTCTACTGAAACTATTTCAAAACACTGCAAAGGAGGGACTCCTGCTTAACTTATTCTGTGAGGCCAACATCATCCCAATATCAAAACCTAGCAGAGATACAACAACCACCAAAAAAACTTCAGGCCAATATATTTGATGAACATCGATGCAAAAATCCTCAATACAATACTGGCAAATTGAATCCAGCAGCACATCAAAAAGCTTTTCCACCACAATCAAGTTAGCTTCATCTCCCGGATGCAAGGTTGGTTCAACATATGCAAATCAATAAACATAATTCATCACATAAACAGAACTAGAGACAAAAACCACATGATTATCTCAAAAGATGTAGAAGAGGCCTCTGATAAAATTCAACATCGCTTCATGTTAAAAGTTCTCAATAAACTAGGTATTGAAGGAACATACTTCAAAATAATAAAAGCCATGTATTAAAAACCCACAGCCAATATCATACTGAATGGGCAAAAGCTGGAAGCATTTCCCTTGAAAAGCAGCACAAGACAAGGATGCCCTCTCTCGCCACTCCTATTCAACACAGTATTGAAATTTCTGGCCAAGGCAAACAGTCAAGAGGAAAAAATAAAGGGTATTCAAATAGGAAGAGATGAAGTCAAATTATCTTTGTTTGCAGATGACATGTTCCTATATCTAGAAAACCCCATCATCTCAGCCCAAAAGCATCTTAAACTGATAAGCAATTTCAGCAAAGTCTCAAAATACAAAATCAATATGCAAAAATTGCTAGCATTCCTATATGCCAACAACAGGCAAGCAAAGAGCCAAATCATGAATGAACTCCATTCACAAATGCTACAAAAAGAATGAAATACCTAGAAATATAGCTAACAAAGGACGCAAAGGACCTCTTCAAGGAGAACTACAAACCACTGTTCAAGGACATCAGAGATGACATAAGCAAATAAAAAAAATCATTCAATACTCATTGATAGGAATAATCCATATTGTGAAAATGGCCATACTACCCAAAGTAATTTATAGATTCAATGGTATTTCCATTAAACTACCATTAACGTTCTTCACAGAATTAGGTAAAAACTATTTTAAAATTTGTCTGGAACCAAACAAGAGCCCAAACAGCCCAGACAATGCTAAGCAAAAAGAACAAAGCTGGAGGCATCACACTACCCAATTTCAAACTATATGACAAGGCTACAGTAACCAAAACAGCATGATACTGGTACAAGAACAGACACATAGACCAATGGAACAGAACAGAGAAGTCAGAGGTAAGTAAGATTGACCCCTATCATCAGAGTGAAAAGATAACCTACAGAATGGGAGAAAGTTTTTGCAATCTATCCATCTGACAAAGGTCTAATAACCAGAATCTACAAGGAACTTAAACAAATTTACAAGAAAAAGCAAACAGTCCCATTAAAAAGTGGGCAAAGGACATGAACAGACACTTCTCAAAAGAAGACATACTTGAGGCCAACAAACATGAAAAAAAGCTCAACACTGCTGATTATTAGAGAAATGCAAATCAAAACCACAATGAGATACCATTTCACTTCAGTCAGAATGGCAGTTATTAAGTAAAAAAAAAAAAAAGAAAGAAAGAAAAGAAAACAGATGCTGATGAGGTTGTGCAGAAAAAGGAACTCTTTCACACTGTTGGTTGGAGTGTAAATTAGTTCAACCATTGTGGAAGACAGTGTAGCAATTCCTCAGAGATCTAGAGGCAGAAATACCATTTGACCCAGCAATGCCATTACTGGGTATATATCCAAAGGAATATAAATTATTGTATTATAAAGATAAATGCATTCATATGTTCATTGTGGCACTATTCACAATAGCAAAGACATGGAATCAACCTAAATGCCTATCAGTGGTAAACCAGATAAAGAAAACGTGGTACCTATACACCATGGAATACTATGCAGCCATAAAAAAGGAACAAGATCATGTCCTTTGCAGGGACATAGATGGAGTTGGAAGCCATTATCCTCAGCAAACTAACATGGGAACAGGAAAACAAACACTGCATATTCTCACTTTTAAGTGGGAGCTGAATGATGAGAACACATAGACACATAGTAGGGTACAACATATACTGGGGCCTGAAAGTCAGGGGTTGGGGAAAGAGAGAGCATCAGGAAGAATAGCTAATGGAAGCTAGGCTTAATACATAGGTGATGGGACAGTCTTTGCAGCAAACCACCATGGCACACGTTTACCTATGTAACAAACCTGTGCATCCTGTACATGTACCTGTGAACTTAAAAAAAACTTGAAGAAAAAAAATTAAGCTGACCAAAAAAGAAATTGATTGTAATTAGCTTGGTCTTCTTTCCCAAGATTCTTTCTCTAAAAATGGTTCCTATAAATGAATGGTATTATTAGGCTTTTAATCTTCCCTTCTGCCTTGTTATAAAACTATCTAAAAATTTGGCATAAACTTTGTAATAATCTTGTATTTAAAAATTACTTTTGGCATCAAGATTTTGCATTGAGGCCTCAGAATATCTATTTATTATATCCCATCCACAGATTTGACTGCATTTTTAAAATTTAATTATAAAAGAAATAATGTTGATTACAGAAATTTTATAAAATGGAGATCAATAAGCTGTGGCAGAGACAGAACTTTCTGGAATTTGCCCAGTATGTACAAAGATATTTGTCATAGTCTTTTAGGGTACTCAAAATTATTATAAAATGAATATTCAACAGTATATAAAGTGCATATCTTTATACACTATTGCCAATGCATATCTCCAAAACTTTCTTTGAAAGTAGACTAATTTAATAAATTGGCTATTTTAAAAGTAGAGATCTATTACTCTCCACATGAATTTTATAAATATTTATTTCCACAAGCAATATATAGCATTGTCAGCCTCACTACTTTCACAATAAATGTCATAATTTCAATATTTTTCCACAAGGCAGACAAAAGTGGTATTTACTGCTGTTTAATTTGTATTTATTTCATGAATATGAAGAATAAGACTTTTATCCAGTTAGTATTCAACAGTTAACTCTACTGGCCACAAAGAATGGGCTGATTAGAAAATATGATTACTAATGCAAAAAATGTTTTAAGAAAGCAAACTTCTGTGGGTATAGAAAGCATGTGGGAACTTTGGAGTGGTGAATAATATTCTGTATCTTGATTGTGGTGGTAATTATACAGAATCTGTTGGAATTTGTTAAACAATGTTGTTTAAATGGGTGAATTTTATCATACATAAATTATAAATCAATAAACTTGGCCTTTTTAAAAAAGATCAAGGCTATGTATATATATAATATTGTAATTCTTTTTATTTTATTTTTATTTTATTTTATTTTTTATTATTACTATACCTTAAGTTCTAGGGTACATGTGATAACGTGCAGGTTTGTTACATATGTATACTTGTGCCATGTTGGTGTGCTGCACCCATCAACTCGTCATTTATATCAGGTATAACTCCCAATGCAATCCCTTTCCCCTCACCCTCCCCGTAATAGGCCCCGGTGTGTGATATTCCCCTTCCCGTGTCCAAGTGATCTCATTGTTCAGTTTCCACCTATGAGTGAGAACATGTGATGTTTGGTTTTCTGTTCTTGCGATAGTTTGCTGAGAATGATGGTTTCCAGCTGCATTCATGTCCCTATAAAGGACACTAAGTCATCCTTTTTTATGGCTGCATAGTATTCCATGATGTATATGTGCCACATTTTCTTAATCCAGTCTGTCACTGATGGACATTTGGGTTGATTCCAAGTCTTTGCTATTGTGAATAGTGCCGCAATGAACATACGTGTGCATGTGTCTTTATAGCAGCATGATTTATAATCCTTTGGGTGTATACCCAGTAATGGGATGGCTGGGTCATATGGGTCCAGTTCTAGATCCTTGAGGAATTGCCATACTGTTTTCCACAATGGTTGAACTAGTTTATAATCCCACCAACAGTGTAAAAGTGTTCCTGTTTCTCCACATCCTCTCCAGCACTTGTTGTTTCCTGACTTTTTAATGATTGCCATTCTAACTGGTATGAGGTGGTATCTCATTGTGGTTTTGATTTGCATTTCTCTGATGGCCAGTGATGACGAGCATTTTTTCATGTGTCTGTTGGCTGTATGCATGTCTTCTTTTGAGAAATGTCTGTTCATATCGTTTGCCCACTTTTTGATGGGGTTGTTTGGTTTTTTTTTGTAAATTTGTTTGAGTTCTTTGTAGGTTCTGGATATTAGCCCTTTGTCAGATGAGTAGATTGCAGAAATTTTCTCCCATTCTGTAGGTTGCCTGTTCACTCTGATGGTAGTTTATTTTGCTGTGCAGAAGCTCTTTATTTAATTAGATTCCATTTGTCAATTTTGGCTTTTTTTGCCATTGCTTTTGGTGTTTTAGACATGAAGTCCTTACTTATGCCTATGACCTGAATAGTATTACCTAGGTTTTCTTCTAGGATTTTTATGGTATTAGGTCTAACGTTTAAGTCTCTAATCCATCTTGAATTAATTTTCGTATAAGGAGTAAGGAAAGGATCCAGTTTCAGCTTTCTACTTATGGCTAGCCAATTTTCCCAGCACCATTTATTAAATAGGGAATCCTTTCTCCATTTCTTGTTTTTCTCAGGTTTGTCAAAGATCAGATAGCTGTAGATGTGTGTTATTATTTCTGAGGTCTCTGTTCTGTTCCATTGGTCTATATCTCTGTTTTGGTACCAGTACCATGCTGTTTTGGTTACTGTAACCTTGTAGTATAGTTTGAAGTCAGGTAGCGTGATGTCTCCAGCTTTGTTCTTTTGACTTAGGATTGTCTTTGCAATGCGGGCTCTTTTTTGGTTCCATATGAACTTTAAAGCAGTTTTTTCCAATTCTGTGAAGAAACTCATTGGTAGCTTGATGGGGTTGGCATTGAATCTATAAATTACCTTGGACAGTATGGCCGTTTTCACAATATTGATTCTTCCTATCCATGAGCATGGTATGTTCTTCCACCTGTTTGTGTCCTCTTTTATTTCACTGTTTGTGTCCTCTTTTATTTCACTGAACAGTGGTTTATAGTTCTCCTTGAAGAGCTCCTTCACATCCCTTGTAAGTCGGATTCCTAGGTATTTTATTCTCTTTGAAGCAATTGTGAATGGAAGTTCATTCCTGATTTGGCTCTCTGTTTGTCTGTTACTGGTGTATAAGAATGCTTGTGATTTTTGCACATTAATTTTGTATCCTGAGACTTTACTGAAGTTGCTTATCACCTTAAGGAGATTTTGGGCTGAGATGATGGGGTTTTCTATATATACAATCATGTCATCTGCAAAGAGGGACAATTTGACTTCTTCTTTTCCTAACTGAATACCCTTGATTTCTTTCTCTTGCCTGATTGCCCTAGCTAGAACTTCCAACACTATGTTGAATAGGAGTGGTGAGAGAGGGCATCCCTGTCTTGTGCCAGTTTTCAAAGGGAATGCTTCCAGTTTTTGCCCATTCAGTATGATATTGGCTGTGGGTTTGTCGTAAATAATATTGTAATTCTATGCAAATTGGTAACCCCCAAAATGAGAAATTAAAATCATGAGGCAAGATTAAAATGTATAAATCAGGAAATCATTTCAAAAATAAAAGATGACTTGAATATACCGATTGAAAGTGTAAAATTGTACCCCAGTAAAAAACTGACACAGAATAATCAGTAAAATATCTATTAGAAAAATAAGTTATTTGCTCATAATGAGACCGGGCAGAAAAAAAAAAAAATGCTGTAAAAATCATAAACATTTGCAAAGCTGCTACTGCTATTGTAGCTGTATTAAAATGTGTTCCACCTTGCATCTTTCACTGTATTTATGACAGATTTTATATTGTTACCATTTGAGAGAGAACTCTGTTAAGTTGAGAGAACTCTGTAAGTGCTATGGTTTCATTAAACTATTGCTTGTCATATGCTTCCAATGTTTACTTTGATACTAAATGGCAGCCAGAGAATGTGAACAACCAAGGTGCATCTGGTTCTGTTTTTAAATAAAGATTAATAAAATCTGTCTGGGAAAAGAAGAAATAAAATACCCATTTCACTACAGTTACTGAGCTTTAAGATAAACAAAACATATCAGGTAAAAATTAAGTCATCTTTATGGTAGGAAAATTAAGCTATTAAAGTTTTAAAACTATTGAATTTAAAGTAGCTAATTCATAGTACCTAATGTGTAGTAGTTAATTCATTCAATAAATATTTGTTCCAGATGTCATTTTTTTCACAGAGTTGATGTGTATCTAATATCTTCTAAGTACATTATTTGTGATACCCAAAGAAAATGAAAATTCACTTGATAAATTTTGACAAACATAACTTTTAAAATATACAATGAAATATGAATATTATGGATGCAATCAAAATTTGCATGCAATAAGTGTAAATCTTGCATTGTTTTCAGGACATGCAAACTTGTTAGGAGGACAGCTGACAGGAAGAATGATAGATTTGGCAGGAGAACATTTTTAAGGTAGTTAAGGCAAGAGTCCAGAAATTAAACCGGAAATATACCAGCAAAATCAAATAAACCTAAGACATACTTTATTTGGAGGCTTAAGTAGAATTCAGCTATGTAAGGTTGTAATAAACTAGAAAACCAAAACAACTTGGGAAGCATAGGGTGCTAATGCTGATCAGGTTAGTCAGTCGTGGAGAGCCTAGATGACCAGGCAAGTATCACCTCAACACTTGTGCTTTTCATGGAGGATCCCACCTGCCAGAGATGGGGAGCTTCCCCTTGGAGGCACATAACTTCATCTTGTGAAAGATCAGCCACTCTGCTTTCTTAATAAGAAGTCATCTTTTAATCTTCTTGAGCCTATAAGTAAGCTTCCGTGAGAAAAAATGGAAGTTTCTATTCTTAGAATATTTCAAACTTCAATAATTTTCACCAAAAGGCTCATCTGATTAACTGGTCATAATTAATGAAGCTGACCCTAACTTTTCAGTTGCTTAATTCCACTCCAAAGACATGCATCCCATTTTTGTAGTATAAAACTGTCATTGCATTCCAGCTTGCTCTTTCATTTCTTCAAGCAGCTAGAATTATCTCTTTCTGTACTTAAAAAAAGAGTATAGGCATATTGTGAAACATTATTGTCTTGATGTAAAATTTGACAACCCCACATTTTCTCCATTTCTTTCTTTGATGGGTTGGGTTGGCACATTATTGTTCTGCTTGCCTTTATTCGGGGCATTTTCAATTTCTCTTCTGCATAGGTAAGTGATATGATGTTCCAGGTGACTGGGTAGTTTGCCATCCTTAAACACATAATTTCCTACTTGGCTTCCCTGTGCCAAGTAGACTTGAACAAATTCAATACATCGACGTGCAGAGAAGAGGATTTCCTCCATTTGCATTTTAAATATTTCATTATCACATGTACCTTACATAAATCTCCATCATTCCCTCTGTCCATCTAACATAAGGTTACACTCTCTGTAAGTCCAGAGAGTAAAACTACAGCTCACCAAAGAGGTCAAATATGAAGCATTCTGGTTGAACTAGATGTAATCCTTAAGTAAAACAAGCCTTTGAATTTCACCCCATATTGTTTACAAAATTTCCCTTTATTGCCTCAGAAATTATAAAACAAATGCACCATTACTTTGATTAACATTTCAATGTGTTCTTGTCATCATTAAATCAATTATTTTTAATATGTAGATGTAGCCAATAGTAAAGATATAAGTACATCTGTAAAAACTTTAAAACATTTGAAACAGAAATTAAATCTGGAAACCTTGTATTAGGATATGCCAGCTATTGATGAGGGAAGGAATTCAGGAGGGCCTTGTACAGCTCAGTCTTTTACTTGACAAAATCTTCTAGGCCACGACTTCTATATGTTGGATCTGAAGAAGGAAGAGACAGTTGTCCAGCCTGAACTGCCACTGAGATATCTGACATTCTCAGGACTGTTACCTGCTTCATGAACAAAGGATTTTGATGATATTTCTGTTATTGGATACTCTTGCATCCAAACATTGATTGCAAATATGCTGAGGTTTTTAGCGTACAACTTCAACAAATTATACATTTCCTTTTAAAAAACACTTTGGCAAAACATGTTTTTAATGTAAATGAATTTTTGTTGCTAAGCTTACATGAATATACAACCACTTCAAGAGATCTATATATTTCACTTCTCAGTTGCTGAAATGCACAAGATGTTCAAAGAGGCAATTTCTCCTCTGGTCAATGCATCTAAATTTAATTATTTCCCAAAGGTTTCACTTCCAAATACCATCATATGGGGATTAGGATGTCAACACATGAATTTGGGAGGATGCAAGGACACAAACATCCAGTCCATAGCACCACCACATAATCAAGTTCTTTAGAAGAGCAATAAGCAATAAACATCACAGATCTAGCCTCACCTTTCTTTTCTTTCCTTTCCTTTTTCCTTTTCTTTCTTTCTTTTTTTTTTTTTTTTTTTTTTTTTTTTTGAGACAGGGTCTTATTCTGTCACCCACACTGGAGAGTGCAATGAAATGATCAGGACTCATGGCAGCATTGACCTCCTGGACTCAAGTGATCCTCCCACCTCAGTTTCCCAAGTTGGCACTACAGACATGCCCACCACCATATTCAGCTAATTTTTTAAAATAACGTTGTAGAAATGGGGTTTCCCCATGTTCCAGGCTGGTCTCAAACTCCTGGGCTCAAGCAAACTACCCATCTCCCAAAGTGCTGGGATTACAGGTGTGAGCCACCGTGACCGGCCCTAGCTTCATTTATTCTTCACATGACACACTTCTGATGGACTTCTCTTCCATAGTACTCTCTGTTATCAATCTCCAGCTAATTCAATCTGTATGCTTATATTAGACCTATTCCATTTGTAGAGGAGTTTTTCCTTCCATCAACAAAGTAGGGAACATAAACTACTCATCCCACTTCCTCTAACTGGAACTGGCTTCTTATCTTTGTCTTGGATCCCTCACCTCAATTTCCCTCTTGTAACCTATGCATTGATCAGAGGAGAAACTGTCTTTGAACATCATGTGTGTTTCAGCAACTGAGAAGTGAAATATAGATCTCTTGAGGTGGTAGTTGTATATTCATGCAAGCTTAGCAATAAAAAATCATTTTCATTGTGAACATGTTTTGCTAAAGTATTTTTTTAAAAGGAAATGTATAATTTGTTGAAGTCATATGCTAAAAACTTCAGCATATATGCAACCAATATTTGAATGAAAGAGTAGCCAGTAACAGAAATATCACCAAAATCTTCTGTTCACTAAACAGGCATAAGTCCTGAGAGTGTCAGAGGTCTGGGCGGTTCTGTGGCAGTTCAAGCTGGTCAACTGTCTCTCCTTTCCCTTCCAACATAGAGAAGTCGGGTTTAAGAGACATTATGGCCAGTGAAAGACTGAACTGTACAGGCTCTCCTGAATTCCTGGTTTTCCAGAGGGAGGTCCACTGTTATTGTAATCCGATACAGCAGAGATCTAAAATGGGATATTAATTTACAGCATTCAGAAAATGTCAAAAATCATCCAGAGTAATCTGGTCCTTCTTAGATAATCTATATACATGGTCTTTTGTGTTTCCAGACTGGAAAATTAAAATCAAACACAATGGTGCTGGAGGCATTTAATTCTCAGATCTTCCACTACACTGTGAGAATTGTAAGATTTAGTGTGGCCCTCTTCCTTCATTATGGGAGTAATGTGACCTAAAAAAAATTGTTTCTAGCTAACACACTTTTTGCTACCCTAAATATACCATTTGTTCCACAAGCAGTCAACTCTCACTAGCTTTCCACCCTGCCATATCACGTATCTTTTATTGCCCTCTGTGGCAGGTGTGATAGCAGCTTTTTATTCTTCCTTTTCTTTCTGTCATATTCCTGGAAATGCCAACCCCCTTGCCTCTCCCTCACTGATAAGTAGTTCTATAGACCTGTCACATCTCATGCAAGTCTTTGCTTTGTTGAAAGAACTTGGGACTCCATCCATGGTGCTCCTGCAATAGCAATGTCAGCTGCAAAAAGAAGCAAGAAAAGTGTCTGCCCTCTGGGAGCCTTTCCACAGAGAACAGGCAGCAGCAGGGGTCGGCAGACAGGGACTAGGCCAGCCAAAGGAAGCCTGGGCCAGCCACGCTCAACCTGAGCTGAAATTTCATGTGACTCGGCCCTGTAGAAGCATTTGTTGATTAGAGAGGCCAGCTGGAAACAAATAATCACTCTGGTATATAAGCTTCTGTGAACTTCTAGGCTAATTTACCAAATAAAAATAATGTGGTTAAAATCTATTTATGCTATGTGGTAATGCTTGATTTGGAAAGCACAGAGGCATAAAGATTTCTTTTAAAATTATCTTCGCTTTATCATTCCTTAAATTATTTGTCCCAGCAATTCTAGACACATAAACTGCTGTCAGAGTACTCTTTCTAAGACACAAATGAGATGATAAAATTCTGCTGTTTAAATACTGAAGTGGCTCACATATCCCTTTAAGACAAAGCAATCTTCCCTGCTTACCAACAGTACACAAGGACCTATAATGCCTCCCTTTCCAGCCTCATCTCCTGCTGCTCCTTCATATGACCCTTTAATCTAGAGTGAAGATCAACCCAAATCTCTAATTCCCCTGTCTCACTGTGCTCCTTGCACCCCTGTCCCTCTGTTGTACTTAGGTTATCTTAGCAGGTAAAGCACCTAGAGTCTACCACTATTTTGACATTTATTCGCCTGTACTTAATGATCTGCCCATTGGTTGGCATCTGCCACAAGAGTATAAATTATTTGAGAGCAGAAAAAGCCTCCTACGGCTCAGTAACCATAGTACAGTACTTGGTAGCATCTCATTAAATGTTGGTTGAATTAATGAATGAATGATGATAAGAAATTACTCACCAAAGCTAACTTGTCTTTCGAATACCATGCTAATTAAGTTAGCACTGTGGTCAAGAGCAGAATATAGTATAGCTATACACACATCTGGAGAAAATATTTTTGAGTTTTTTTTTTTTAAATAGTTAAAAGAAAATGTAGCTTTTGCTCAAACAAAGCAATTCTCAGTTTAAATAATTATTCACCTCAGGGGTTCCTCAAACAGCAAGTACTTCTAGTGTGCTTAAGGTTTTAAAATGATTAACTACAGGAGTACTAGCAGTAAGAGAGAGGATTTTAACAGGAAAATCCAACACCTATTGAAAATAAACCAGATGAAAAGAACATGCAAATGACAATAAAATGTGCCTCTGAAGCATTAATCAAGGGAAATATAATTCAGTTTCCATGTTTGATTTGCAGACATTTCAGAAAAATGCCCATTGTGTAAAACAAAGACGAATCAGTATTCAATTTCCCAGAAGAATTTCTACATGTAAACTCCTAGAAGTAAGATTTATGGTGTGTTACTTTTCCTCTTGTGCATGTCAATGATACTGAAATCACCTATGTTTGTGTCTGTTTTCCAAAGGCTATGACATTTTGAAGATGCTGGACTATGTGTTATTTATGTTTGTATCACCAGGACTTAACACAATGCCTGGCACTTAGCAGATATTCTAGGTTTATTGAACTGAACTCTATATTAGATTCTTAGTTTTCTATTTAATATGTCACATTCAGTAAACAATCTATTTCTCCCTTCAAAAGTCATGTTTTTATACATAATGCATACTTTCTATCTCCAAAAATCATGCAGTATGCCTAAAAATGCCCTAAACATGGGAGTATATATATTTGTTTTCTACCACTTCAAGCTCCTGGAGAAGAGTCCTGAAAATTTCCTTGCACACAATCATGCCCTCAGGTTCACATGACTATAAAGATTGGACTAATCCCTTTTAAAAAGTCCAATTAAGATTACTCATTTGTAATATGTCATTCAAATCTTTAAAAATTAATATAATAAAATGCAACATTAAATTTACAGACAATGGTTTTTTTAAGAACAAACTTTTTACTTGAAAACTGAATATGAAATATTACCTATTGAATGCATTAGCAAAGCACAGAGAACAAGCATTCCATGGTGGCTGCCTCAGGGTATCAAACCATCTCTAACCCATTTCAGATTCCTACTTATAAAACTGTGGGTGGTAACAATCTGGATACATATTTTGCTTAAATTGTTCATAGATACAACATCTGTCAAACAACCAACATGCCTGACCCAATTGTACTGAGTAAACCCTACAGATTATTTGTCAAACAAATTCAGCAACCCAATATTTGTTTCTTTATTTTAAAATTTAATTGGTATGCAAATAGGACAACAAGACAGCATTTGTGCTGGATACAGTTGTCACTTCAGATTCTGGGAATGCTCATTATCATGCTTACAGATGTTTTCTTCCCACCTAACATCTGCCAATACTACCTAAACCCCAGGAAGTCTACAAACCTGTGCAAACTTCCTCTCACTGTGGCTCTCTTTCTCTGTTATCTGTTCCGGGCACACTCATTTTGTGCATCTGAGGCCTCTGTTCGCCAGAATTATGCCTGCTTCCTAACACTTCTGCCTCCAGAGCTTTAGAGCTGGAATTGAACAGACACAGAGCCAATTTCTCATAGGATGACATGTGTCATGTTCATGGTATTACCAGAGGAACCCCTGTGTGCGCTGTATTTATCCTTTTGTTGTCAGCATGGACCAAGACAACACAGGATACAGAAACGATTACATTTTTAATAATATAATATATGCTTTAAAAATAGGACATTAAATACAATTGACTTCAAAATGTGGTGCTAGATCATTCTGCTTAAGACTAGAATTTCTTTGTCCAATCATCATCTGTCATTCAGGAATACATCCTATTGAAATGAGAATAAGACTAGAATTTCTTTGTCCAATCATCATCTGTCATTCAGGAATACATCCTATTGAAATGAGAATAACAAAACAAAAGCTTTGGAATACGTTCCCTCAAAAAAAAAGATAACAGTTTGCTCAAACCAACAATTTATTGCTTCTATCTATCCCACTTTGACATAAATTCTAATCATGCCTAATGATGACTTTATCATGAATACAATACAAATTCACATCATGTGGCTTTTGTCAATGAATACAAATATCCAAGAGCATCCTCATTCCATCTTTCACTCACTAATGTATGTATTTTTAACATCCTAATGTTGCATCTCTTACGGTGTTTTCTAGATCAAACATAAAGCAAACATATACAGATACAGTAATATTTCAAGCATAAACCTAATAGCTGAAAGGAAAAAGCTTTTCATTTGAACAAAGTTTAATAAAAAGCCCAAAACTTGAGGCTGAACTTAAAACTGTAAAACTGGCTGATAACAGAGCAACATCTTCTAACATCTCTACAAAGATCTACATTTTATCAGGAACAAACATTTGTTCATGCCAAACCTGGCATCTAGTTTATTTCAATGTGTAATTAATTTTGATTTCCATCTTTCCTCCAGTTACTATTTTAACATTTGCAAATATGCCCCTCAAAGTAAGAGTAAATAAGACCTAAATGCTAGCACTTTTTAGAATTTATTAATATGTAATTGTCAGGAATACATATGCAAAAGAAAAATACATATGCAAAACACAATACTGTGTATATACAAGTATAATAGCAAACTTCAGTTAAGGGCTTAGCCTTTCTTTCAGTTCTAATGATGAGTTTGCTAGACTGAGCATAAACCTTTACTAAACAATGCTACTCAAGGAATATTTTTTATGAATATTAATACTTATTAATTACCAGAAGTATTGGTCAGAATCCAATAGCAGGACTCAAAAAATAGTTGGCTAATTCAAAAACAATTGAATAAATGTTGACAAAAAGACAATTTACAAAGATTTGGACAGGATTAGGAAACCAGTAATGGAGGATGAATGACCTAAATACTCTCAAGAACAGGAAGCTATTACGACCTCTGGGCCTGAAAGGACAAGGAGAGAGGAGTATTAACAGAACCCTGGTGGAGGGTTTGTCCAAAGCAGCAGAAGTCTTAGTGAAAAACCTAGCTACTGACAATTCTCAGCCCAGCAGGGAAGAAACAGATGAAATAAATACTCAAACCATTTCCTCCTCTACCTGTCCATGTTTCACACTGCTTCCCATTGGAAAAATCCAACGGGAAGCCAGAGTTTATGGAAGCACAGGTGAAGTTATGGCACAAACAAAAGTAAAGATAGGTAGAAAGCAAACCTGCTGGGGCAAGTGAAAAACAGCACATTGATCTCTCAGTGGTGTGACTTTCACACACTCCCAAATGATGCAACCTCAAGGACCTAATCAAAAAGCATGTTTTAAATCCCTTTATATGTGATTCAGATGAACTCCACAAGTGAAATTAGAGAGATACTGTATATGCCAGAAGCTGAAGACTAAATCACCATTATCTCAAACAAATTCATTTTCAGTGGAGACTTCCAGAGTCCCAGTACCAAAATGCTGAGCGTCTGTTGGCCCAGAGACTTTTGAATGTCTGGTTATCTCTAGCCAAGGAAAAAAGCATGATACCAAGGCTAGAACATCCTACTCGTAACAAATGTCTAGAAGAACATTACGGGCTCTCTTCTTATAAGACATAAAGACCATTTCTGTTTGAGTAGCCCTCAAGGGAGTTTTAGGGCAGTTTACAAATACATCTAGCTCTTTAACCTAGTATTGACTATTATCTGGCTTCAACATCCCTTTCCACTTCCATCTTGCATTTTCAACACCACTTTTGTTAAGAACTTTCCACTCTAAGCACTTTATTAGAAATTTTCACATACATTATCTCAATTAATTCTCACAACAAATGGTGATAGATATGATATATTCCCATTTTATGTATTATCTGAGACTCAGAGAGATGAAGTAGCTTCCCTGAGCTTACAGAGCTATGATTAGAACCTGAATTCAATGTCCGTGATCTATACTTCAAGCCTACTTTCCCATGCTTGTAGTTAGGATGGTTCAGTCACTCTTGCCTAAATAGGCCATGCAACTTTATAACTCTGTACAACTCATACTTTGACCTATAAAGTACTCCCTACCGTCTTAGTCTAACAGGCTTTGGACAGAGATTTGTGAAACATCTACTTTGTGCCAAAGTGGTAGGCAGTAGGAATATAAAAATGAGTAAACATAGAATCTCTGCAGTTAAGCAGGACTGGACTACTGATGGATACAAACTGTTCTTGAACAGTCTGCTCAAATTCCTCCTTCATGGTGAATCCTTCTCCAGCCTGAAGTCAAGTATCTTCCCCACTGATCCTCAGAGGATGAATATATTTGGCACTAACCATTCAGAACTTTGTGCCCTCTTTACATATTCACAATCGCAACAACTAGACTATGTTCAGTTATGTCTCTGTATATATCCTTCACTGAAACTTTTCTCACTCCTTAAAGTAAGCACTTAGTAACAAGCCTTCATTCAGGAAATATTTACTGAGTACCTATGAGGTCCTAGGCACCATATTAAGTTCAGAAATAACTGGTAGAGAAAAACACATGATTCTTTTCCAGGAACCCCTCCAGAAAATTGTGTAGTTTCTTGGAATATATGGACATGGAGTAGGCATTTATAATACAATATAATCGACCTTATAAGACTGAAGCAAACATTTCTCGTTTGTCTCCATAACTCCGTAAAGAGGGCCACAGGGCTTGAGGATGGGCATAAAGCTTGCATGTCCTACCATCTTCAAGAAGCCTCATAATAAAAGGGCAGAGAGTACCAAATATGTTACAACACAGCCAATGTCTTGAAATCTTTAATGGCCTAAATTTGTTGTTTTTTATTAAATCCAATCTCAGTGCTCCTAGAAAGGAATTAAAGGTCTGTTCTTTACAGAGGCCAAAAAATAATCATATGTTTTATAGTTTTTAATAATACCATTTATAATCAATAAAATTTATAAGGTCCAACAGGTATTTCTACGTGTTCTTTAATAGGTACTTCTTTGAAACATTGAAGTTTATGAAAGACCATGAGGGTTTATGAGGTTAAAGCGTCTATTCTTTCTAAGTGGACATGTTATGTTAATTACACACATGCCAAATATTCACAGATACATAAAACTCAGTAAAAATTCTAACAATCTTTCACATGAAAAGTCATAGAAAATATAACATTTTAAGCAACGTAAGACATGATTTGCCCTAAAATTTATATTTGTGCTATAGAATGCAAATATACCAGATTAAGCTGAAGTTTAATATTCTTAACTTCATTCATTCAGAGCAGATGAACATTTACCTTGTTCCTACTTGTAAGCAATGATTTTCATTCATTAAGCAGCAAAAGCACTTCTTTCTGCAAGAATGTAGTGAGCCAGAAACAACAGAAATGAGTATTTGTATTATTATGTACATAAACATATTGACTTTGAAAAGATTAACTTGTGGATCAATAAGGGAGAAATTCATTACACCAATCAACCCCAAGTAACTAGAACTAAACAAGATGCATCAGTCTAAGTTGAAGCAGAATTTACTTCGGTACTGCCATAGCCTAAAACAAACCATAAAATGAAATCATCACATTGTACCAGGAAATTTTGCATAAACAAATCTGATAGATTTGAATATGTTAGGGCTGCATGTATACCAGCTTCTCAGCTGTATGAAAAATGTTGAGATCAATGGATGCTGATGAGCAATATTTAAATGAATTTCTAAATGACTATAATAAAAAATTTAGTTGACTCAACCCCTGCTGTTCTGGGCTGTAAAGTTATGAGCTCTATTTACCTGAAAGCATGTATGCCTATTAGACTTAGCAGGAGTTTCTCAACCTTGGTATTAAGTAGAATATCTGTTTAAAATGAACTAAGCGTCAGGCTATATCAAGTCTGTTACTTCAGGCTGGGATAAAGCAGCATGCTAACCTCATGTACATGAATGCAAAGAGCAGGATAGAATAAATCTTTGTAGCTTTTCTTAACCTTTGTGAGCTAAAATTTTTTATATAATGTGGCTGACAGAAAAATATAGCAAGTTTACTTTCACAGGTATCAACTATAAAATGTCTGAATAAAAAGTAACACAACATACAGCTGGATGAATTAAAAGTGTATAAATTGAAGAGGTTATTTGTTGAGTGGAGAAGCTGAAACCAGAAGGGAGCATTTTCTTAAACAGGAAGTTACTACAAAGGGTATAATCTGTATGAGGAGAAAAAAATGAAGGTAGAATATTGGGATGGGAAGGAGATTTAGCACTCAATATCATCAGATGTGATATACCAACATTAGGTAGAAAACAATTTGATTAATACTGAAGAGTAGGACCAAATCATACAAATGAGCTGAATTGAAGGCAGGAGAGAATCACAGAGAAATAAGAAGCAGAATGTGGAGCAATGGGGATGACAAGGATTTAATAGTAGAGACTAGGCCTGAGTTTGTCTTCTATTGGCACCAGAGGATATTGAAAGTACAAATGTTTATCAGGTTACAATAAAGGCAGTATTAGTTCATAATTGGCAATATAAAAAGGAGACAAATATTCTTGAAAAAAGAAAAAAATACAAGCAGTAAGTAGAAATGACTGTACCAAAATCCAATATAGCAAAAAGTGGGCTTATAGGCTAACTCATTTTTGTAACATTAAAGTAATTAACTATTACAAACAGGACAAATGTAAATGGATGTGAAGTATAGTGTTTCTAGTATATCAGAGTAGAAATCTGCATTAAAAAAATGCATCTTTCAAAAAGCTTCCACACCCTTCTGGAGGCCAAGAAAAATCTGTGGAGCTAATTGAAGAAGGAGTGAAATCTGTAAGACATTAGTCTCATATTTATCATCAACAGAAATCAAACCAGGGTAGAAAAAAGAATCTGAAAATTATATGAAATATGGCTAAAGAGAATGGTTGATAGTGAACTCAAAGACAAGGGCTGAAAATACAATGAAATGATGTATATTAAAGTGATTTGTAAACTATATAGTATATGCTAATACTAAGCATTTTTTTCCTAAATAGATGAGGAAATAAATAGATGAGGAAATAGTAGCAGAAAATAAATAACTCTCAAATGGAGTTTATCCTTTTACTTTTAGTAATAAAATATTAATTTGGAGATCTAAAAAATATGTAGATGTTTTTTTTTTTTTTGCTGAAAATATAACAAGAAAATTCCAATGAATCTTTGAAAACAGCAAAACTAAATGTAAAAGATTGATATCAGAGCACCAATCTGTCAACATGTATTTATGGATTTTCCTCTGTGAACCCTGGACTCTGCTTTGTGATGTGAAAAATATTATAAAACTCCTTCTGGCAAAAGAAGGGTTAAGTATGGCTGAGCACCACTTCCGATGAGTCACTTGAGAACTGTGGAGATACCAGGAACTTTGTTAGACCGGATAGATAGGACTAGCCATTTGATCAATCCATGTGGGAGCTAACTAATTTCCAGGCAAAAAAAAAAAAAAAAAATAGCATCACAAAAGTAGAGAGAATAATAGAGGACTTATTACTCCACGCTCTCTCCAAGTACCTGTGTCCCTCTGCCAGTCACAGCTCCCATTGGATCACACTCTCTATCTGGGTTTGAGGAACAACTTCCTCTACTTGCCCCAACAGGCCTAGCCAATGGTACTGAACTCCTTTACTATTAGCCCTAGGATGCAGCAGCATCCCTTAGACTTCCTTGCCCAATCTTTACAAAAAGACTCTTCAATAAAGTCTCTTAAAATTTTGCAATATGAGTGGCTGACTGTTTCTGTCCAGAACCCTGACTGATACATTATTTAACAACTTTTGTTGTCAAGGAGTTTATGATCCTGAGAAAGCAGAAATCACTTCTATAAAATAGTGAGAAAGCAATGTAAGACTTCTGTAATAAATTCCTATGTGATGTAGCAGAGACTAAATTCTAAGAAGAGAAGTAAGTGTGAACGAAATAGTTACAGAAGCTTTAGGGAGGACTTCTTATTCTTGAAAATTAGCATGAATTTCAAAAGAGAGAGAGAAAAGAATGAATTCCAAGCTAGAAGAAAAATCACTATCAGTGAAAAAATGTTCAGTCCTTGCAGGACAATAAATTGTTATAATACATATCCCTGTGTACATTATGGAATTATTAAATCAGACCAATTAACATATCATTCTCTGCAAAATAATGCAGAGATAAATACAAAAATAAAAACAGAGAGAGAATTATAGATTGAAAATTAGGGTAGCTATATATCCAGGTTGTTCAACACAACCCCATTTCTTAATTATTTCCCCAGTATAATTAATTAACAGTTACAATTATATAGTAATGCTTTTAAGTGTGCACTCTCTCTGTCTACACGCATGCGTGCGCGCACACACACACATATATATATAAAGTTATTTTGAATTCCTGAACCAAGCATTACAATAAAAGAAATATTTTACCAAGATTCATTTGGCAATGGAATGCAATCTGGACTTTAGAGAGGAAGTTCAGAGAATAATGTAGTTTAAAAAGAGAACAATTTGAGGCCTGGCACGGTGGCTCACACCTGTAATCCCAGCTCTTTGGGAGGCCGAGATGGGCAGATTGCTTGAGCTCAGGAATTCGAGACCAGACTGGGAAACATGGAAAAACCCCATCTCTACTAAAAACACAAAATATTAGCCAGGTATGCTGGCACATGCCTGTGGTCCCAGCTACTCAGGAGGCTGAGGTGGAAGGACCACTTGAGTCTGGGAGGCTGACGTTGCAGTGAGCCGAGATAGTACCACTGCACCCCAGCCTGGTGACAGAGTGAAACCCCGACTCAGAAAAAAAGAGAACGATTTGATTAAACTGATTATACTGTGAATGAAAGGAGAAATGTTAAGAAAAACAAATGGTTTTCATAATAAAATTCTATGCACATTCAAAATACAACCAATGGTGCTTTGTAACCTCAATTCTATGCTAAATTTCATGCCAAAAAACAGTCTTACAAGCCAAAGAATTTTAAAGAAATTAAATATTTATTTTATGTATTTGTTTATTCAATTAGCTTATTCTTTTCCCCTTAAGCAGTCTGTTACCCTTTACAATGAATTTCTATTCTCATTTCCCATATTCCCTCTCAGAGACTCAAAGAATCTTGTCCTTCCTTAGTCTTGTCTTTGCTTCAATTCCAACACCCTTTACCAACAATGAGTCTGTGCTATACCAACAAGCATGACTCAAATATTTTAAAGTGTTAAAATTGTTCATAGAAGGCTTTTGGATTTTATAGTGGAATAAAGCTCTATATATGTTTACTAGAAATATATATTTTTACTAGAAAATCACCAAATATTTAGAAATAAAGAAACACACTTCCAAAAAACTCCTTATGTCAAAGAATAAATCTCAAAGGAAATTTTAAAACTTTTAAGTGAATAATAATGGGGGCCAGCATGTGGAAAAAACCAAATAAAGAGAGAAATAAAGAGAGAGTACTTACATATGAACAAACCCTAAAACATTCTTTAGTGGGCACAAATTGCCAGCCTGTATACCAGTGCTATACATGCTGATTAACCTAAAATGGATAACATATACACATCTGGGCTCTACAAGCAGAGACTTACTTTAATCTCAGCATATCTAGGGTAGAGCAAAGACTCAGTGCTTCTTAAATTCTCAAGCAATTCTGATATGTTGTTTTAGAACCACTGGATTGGAGTAACATTATCCAAATTGTGTACCACAGACCATTGAAAGTTATTGCCAAGTGCTATATATATACATTAAAAAAAAAAAAAAAACTATTGTCTGGGCACTAAAGAAATAAATGTCTTGCAAAACATTTTATATATTTTAAAATGTGTCACTGAAGAGACAGTAGGTTTTACTCCAGCTCCCAACGATCAAAAATTAAAAATACTCCTTTTTTCAATTGAAAGTGAACTGAACTGAAAAGCTTACAAATTACTATCTACAACAACTAATTTCAAAGATTCAGGAAATCTATTTACTCTTTTTTTTAGGGGGTACATGTGTAAGTTTGTTATGTGGGTATGTTTCATAATGGTGAAGTCTGGACTTTTAATGTAAGCATAACCCAAATACTGTACATTGTATAAGTTAGGTAATCTCTCAACTCTAATCCCTCTGCCATGACTCCCACCTTTCTGAATCTTTAATGCTAATATATTCCACTCTTTGTGTCCATGTGTACACATTATTTAGCTCCCACTTACACGTGAGACCATGCCATGCAGTATTTGACTGTTTTTGAGTTGTTTCACTTAAGATAATGATGTCGAGTGAACAGGCAACCTATAGAATTGGAGAAAATTTTTGCAATCTACTCATCTGACAAAGGGCTAATAACCAGAAGCTACAAAGAACTCAAACAAATTTACAAGAAAAAAACAAACAACCCCATCAAAAAGTGGGCAAAGGATATGAACAGACATTTCTCAAAAGAAGACATTCATACAGCCAACAGGCACATGAAAAAATGCTCATCATCACTGGCCATCAGAGAAATGTAAATCAAAACCACAATGAGATACCATCTCACACCAGTTAGAATGACAATCATTAAAAGGTCAGGAAACAACAGGTGCTGGAGAGGATGTGGAGAAACAGGAACACTTTTACACTGTTAGTGGGATTGTAAACTCGTTCAACCATTGTGGAAAACAGTATGGCGATTCCTCAAGGATCTAGAACTAGAAATACCATATGACCCAGCCATCCCATTACTGGGTATACACCCAAAGGATTACAAATCATGCTGCTATAAAGACACATGCACATGTATGTTCATTGTGGCACTATTCACCATAGCAAAGACTTGGAATCAACCCAAATGTCCATCAGTGACAGATTGGATTAAGAAAATGTGGCACATATACACCATGGAATACTATGCAGCCATAAAAAAGGATGACTTAGTGTCCTTTATAGGGACATGAATGCAGCTGGAAACCATCATTCTCAGCAAACTATCACAAGAACAGAAAACCAAACACCACATGTTCTCACTCATAGGTGGGAACTGAACAATGAGATCACTTGGACACGGGAAGGGGAACATCACACACCAGGGCCTATTGTGGGGAGGGGGGAGGGGGGAGAGATGGCATTGGGAGTTATACCTGATGTAAATGATGAGTTGATGGGTGCAGCACACCAACATGGCACATGTATAGATATGTAACAAACCTGCACGTTATGTGCATGTACCCTAGAACTTAAAGTATAATAATTAAAAAAAAGATAATGATGTCCAGTTCCATCCATGTTGCTGCAAAATACATGATTTCATTCTTTTTTATGGCTAATATTCCATGCTGTATATACACCATGTTTTCTTTATCCAGTCCTCCATTGATAGACACATAGGTTGATTTCATATCGTTGCTATTGTGATTCGTGCTTCAATAAACATATGAGTGCAGGTATATTTTTAATGTAACAATTTCCTTTTTGGGGGGAGTAGATACCCAGTATTAGGATTGATGGATCAAATTGTAGTTAATTTTAGTTATTTGAGAAATCTCCATGCAGTTTTATATAGAGGATGTACTAATTTACAGTCCCATCAACAGTATAGAATTCCCTTTTCTCCTCATCCTCACCAACATCTCTGTTAATTTTGACTTTTTAACAATAACCATTCTGACTCATGTAAGATGGTATCTCATTGTGATTTAATATACATTTCTTTGATGATAGTGATGGTGACACTTTTTATGATTGTTGGACTTTCATATGTCTTCTTTTGAAAAATGTCTGTTCATGATTTTTTCCTACTTTTTAATGATGCTTTTTTTTTTTCTGTTGGATTGTGTGAGTCCTTGTAAATTCCAGACATTAATTCTTTTTTATTATTTTGTTTGAGATGGAGTCTCGCTCTGTCACCCAGGCTAGAGTGTTGTGGCATGCTCTCAGCTCACTGCAACCCCTGCCCCCAGGTTCAAGCGATTGTCATGTCTCAGCCTCCCCTGAGTAGCTGGGATTAGAGGTGTGCACCACCATGCCTGGCAAATTTTTGTATTATTAGTAGAGACGGGGTTTCACCATGTTGCATGTTGGCCAGGCTGGTCTGGAACTCCTGGCCTCAAGCGATCTGCCTGCCTTGGCCTCTCAAAGTGCTGGGACTACAGGTGTGAGCCAACACTCCCAGCCAGGGTATTAATTCTTTGTCACATGCAGTTTGGAAATATTTTCTCTCAGTCAGTAGATTGTCCATTTTTGATTCTGTTGATTATATCTTTTGCTGTGCAGAAGCTTTTTAGTTTAATTAAGTCCATTTGTCTATTTTTGGTTTCGTTGCATTTGCTTTTGAAGTCTGTTATGAATTCTTTTCCTAGATCAATGTCCAGAAGAGTTTTCCCTAGTTTTTCTTCTAGGATATTTATTTCAGGTCTTACATTTAAATCATTATTCCACCTGAAGTTAATTTTTGTATATGGTGAGAGATATGGGTCCAGTTTAATTCTTCTGTGTACAGTTATCCAGTTTTCACAGTACTACTTATTGAACAGAGTATCCTTTCCCCTTTGTATGTTTTTGTCAACTTTGGCAACAATCAGTTGGCTGTAGGTATTTGACTTTATTTCTGGGTTCTCTATTCTGTTCCATTGGTCTATGTGTCTGTTTTTGTTTTATTACCATGCTGTTTTGGCTACTATATTTTAAGTCAGGTAATGTGATGCTTCCAGCTTTGTTCTTGTGGCTTAGAATTGCTCTGGGTATTTGGGCTTATTTTTGGTTCCATATGAATTTTAGAATTGCTTTTTTTAATTCTCTAAAAAACGATCTTGTTTGATAGGAATTTCCTTGAATTTGTAGATTGCTTTAGGTAATTTTAACAATATTTATTCTCCCAATCCATGAGTATGGGATGTTTTTCCATTTATTTCAGTCTTCTACAATTTCTTGCATCAGTGTTTTGTAGTTTTTCTTATAGAGATCTTTCACTTCATTGGTTAAATGTATCCTAGGTGATTTGTTTGTTTATTTATTTATTTATTTGTAGCTAACTTAAATAGGATTGACTTCTTGATTTGGTTCTCAGTTTGATCATTATTGCTGTACAGAAGTGATACTAATTTTTGTATGTTGATTTTGTATGCTGAAACTTTTCTGAATTCGTTTATCAAATCTAGAGTCTTTTGGAGGAGTCTTTTGAGTTTTCTAGGTACAAGATAGTATTGTCAGTAAATGGACATGACTCGACTTCTTCTTTTCCAATTTGCATGTCTTTGACTTCTTTCTCTTGCCTCAATGATCTTGCTAGGACCTCCAGTACTATGTCGAATAAGAGTGGTGAAAGCGGACATCATTGTCTCCTTTCGGTTCTTAGGGAAGTGCTTTCAGCTGTTCTCCATTCAGTATGCTACTGGCTGTGCATTTGTCATATGTGGCTTTTATTATTTTGACATGTGCTCCTTCTATGTCTACTTTGTTGGGGGCTTTTATCAGGAGGGATGCTGAATTTTGTCAGATGCTTTTGTCACATCTATTGAAATGATCGTATGGTTTTTGTTTTCATTATCTTTATGCGGTAATCACATTTATTGATGTGCATACATTGAAACATTCTTGCATTTCTGGGATAAAACTCACATGATCATGGTGTATTATCTTTTGATGTGGTGTTGGGTTTGGTTTGCTGGTATTTTGTCGAGGATTTTTGCATCTATGTTCATCAGGAACATTGGTCTTTAGCTTTCTTTGTGTGTGTGTTCTTGCCTTGGTACCAGGGTGATACTAGCTTCATAGGAGTTTGGGATGATTTCTTCCTCTTCAGTTTTTTGGAACAGTTTCAATAGGATTTGTACCAGTTTTTCTTTGTATATCTGGTATAATTCAGCTGTGAATCCTTCTTACTACTTCTGCTCATTTTTGATTTCTTGTGGGGAATATTCTTCAGTCTGTAGGAGTTTTGCCAGTTAGGTGGGTTTCTTTCTTTTAATCAGCATATGATTATATTGTGTTTTTTTTTTTATCCATCCACTAATCTGTATCTTTTCAGTGGAGCAATTAATCCGTTTACATTTAAAGTTAATATTGATATGTCAAATTTTGTTCCTGTCATCATCTCAATGTTGTCTAATTGCTTTACCATCTCATTTGTGTAATTGTTTTTATAAGATCCATGAGTTTTACACTTTTGTGTGTTTTTACCATGGTGAGTATCAACCTTTTGTTTCCATGTTTAGAACTCTCTCAAGCATTTCTTGTAGGACCAATCTAGTGGTAATGAATTTCCTGAGACAGACTTTTTTCTCCTTTATTTATGAAGCTTATTCTGGCAAAATACAAAATTTGAGGTTGACTGTTTTTTTCCTTTAAGTTCCTTGAAAATAGAATAGAATACAAATCTCTTCTGACTTACTGTAAGGTTTCTGCTGAGAAGTGTGCTGTGTCTGATGAAGTTTTCTTTAGAGATGACTACATGTTTTTCTCTTGCTGATTTTAGGATATTTTTCTTTCAGATGGACCTTGGACAATCTGATGACTATATAACATGGTGAGGTCCTTCTTGCAATGTATTTCCCTGGAGTCTCTGAGCCTCTTGAATTTGTGTGTAAATCTATTGCTAAACTATGGAAGTTTTCCTCATTTATTTCCTCAAATAGGTGTTCCAGACTCTTTCTTTCTTTTCTCTCTCAGGAATACCTATAATTTGTGGGTTTGGATGTTTAAAGTAGTCCCATGGTTCTAGAAGACTTGGCATATTTTTTTAAATTCTTTTTTTTTCTGTATGTCTAGTTGAATTAATTCAAAAGACCTTGTTCAAGTTCTTAGATTCTTTAGTCTGCTTGGTGTAGTTTATTGTTGAAGCTTTCAACTGTATTTGTAATTCCTTCAATAAATTCTTTATTTCTCGATGTTCTAATTTTTTTTTAAGAGACAGGGTCTCACTCTGTCTATTTCAGTATCTGGAGTGCAGTAACGCAATGATAGCTCACTACAGCCTCAATCTCCTAGGCTCAAGGGATAGAACTGCCTCAACCTCCCAAGAAGCTGGGACTAGAGGCACACCATCATGCCTGGATACTTGTTAATATTTTTGAAAAGCCAGAATCTCATTGTGTTGCCTAGGTTGATCCCCTACTCCTGGCCTCAAGCGATTCTTCTGTCTCGGCCTCCCAAAGTGTTGGGATTACAGGCATGAGCCATCATGCCAAACCTAGTTATTTTTAACATGTCTATGTTTTTTGGTAAATTTCTTGTTGACATCCTGAATTGATTTTCTGATTTCTTTGTATTGGTTTTAAACTTTCTCATGGATCTCATTAAGCTTCTTTAAAATCAATATTTTGAGTTCTTTATTTGGTATTTCAAAGATTTCATTTTGGTTAAGTTATACTGCTGGAGAGTTAGTGTGATCCTTTGAGAGTATCATAACACCCTGTCTTTTCATATTTCCAGAACTATTACACTAGTTTCTTCTCATCTGCAGAGGTCTCAGATGCTTATTTCTTTCTGGAATACTGTTCCCTGTGTCAGCAATTTTTGTACTGGGTTGTACATTTTGACCTCCAAGTCAGTAGCTTTTGCTAGTATGTAAGAGTCTCCTGTGGCAGTAACAGATGGTTTATGCTTGATCTTTGTTTACCAGGAAAAACTCTCCTGTGCTTCAGGCAGTGAGCTCATCTGTGAGATGCCTAGTGGCCTAGGCTTGACAGAGCATTGGCTAAGTAGGGCAGAGCTAGACTGGGCAGGGCTGCCCTGGGTCTCCCAATGGCAGGCGCAAGCACCAGCCCTGACAGGGGTGGCAGAGGAATCGCACCGACTGTGTAAGATTTCCTTCATCATAAATAGCCTCAGTGTGGTGGCTTTCTCAAATGCCAGATGTAGTAGTAATGTACTGGGTGGGTGAGCAGGCTTAGGGCCTCCTGAGTACCTGGGGTGTTGTGGGGGATAGTGGTAGCTAAAGTCGTGAGAAGTTTGTTTGCTATTCACTTGCTGTGCAACTGCAATCAGAAGTTGTAATGGGCTGTGTAGGTTGACCTCCCAGCCAGTAGGTAGTGCTTGCAGGACTGAGGCAGCTGGTGTGTTGGCAGGGAGATTTATGGTTGGCCTTTGTAAACCAGAAGCACTTAGATTCCCAGGCAATGGGCAGAGTCATGGAATCTCAGGTCACTCCCAGAGATTCCTGCCTAGTGTTTGACCACCAAGGTGGTAGGGGTAATAAAGTCCAACAGAGCTTGGATGGGCAAGCCCAAGTTCAGGCTTCCCCAAGGTCACTAACTGACAGAGGTTGAGGGTAGCCCTCAGGCCACTGGGGCAATGTTCCAGGAAGGGGCAGGGGTGGCTCTACATGGCCAAAGAGCCCACATAGGGGGAGGGGGAAGCCCAGGATCTACAGCTCAGCAGGCAGTAGTGGGAGCCACCTACTTCCTAAACCCTTAACACAGCAGGTATCCCACTGGTGCCCTGTTGCTAGCAGCAGGCCAAAACTGCCAGCCAAGTCTCAAGCAGTCAGTGTTCCGATTGTGAAATTGCCCCAGGACACAAGACTCCCTGCCTGGAACAGAAGCCACAGCTTCCAGGCCACATCCCTCCTGGTCCAGTCCAGTGAATCAATTCCCGTACTGGAAGCAGAACTCACATCATACTCTCCTCTCTGTTCTGACTATGGGGGCTCCTCCCCGATTCTAGATCAGATGGTGAATCTCAGTTCAAAGCCTCATCCAGCTTGTGACCACCACGCCCACTGACTGGCAGATTTTTGCACAGTTCCTGTGAGCTAGGATCAGGAATGGTCTCCCTCGATGAACACCGTGTCTGGAGCATGCACAAAGCACCTCCCAGTGCCATTCCTTCTCACAAATTCTCACTGCTGCCCAAGTCAGTTCTTGTCCTTGGTGGGGTCCAGGAGCTCCTTGAGGATTGCCTGGCTCCTCAGTGGGAAGCATAAAGACAGTCTTTCCCCATCTCTTGCTCTAGTAACATAGTTTTCCGCCCAATCCTCAGCATGGCTGCTGCCCTCCACACCTCCAAGTAGTCAAAAGTATCCAAAGAATATTTATTAATTTACTTATTTTGACCTGTGGTGTTTCTTCTTGGATCCTTCTTGGGTAAAAGTTCCCAGTGTAAATATCTATACCCTGCTTTGCTATTTCCAAGTGGGTGAGGTGAACTAACAAAGCCTCTGATCCACCATCTTCAGGGAAAAGAAAACTGTTCGCTTTTATTACGACTTCCAGTATGCCCATTTCACAAATTAAATCTTTTGTCTTTATTATTGACTGATTGCAAAATTCTTATATTTTAAAAGGAATACAAAGTAAGAAATCTGTATGGTATTAGTTTTAGGGGAAATTATTTTTAAATTATGGAAAAATTAAAAATTTATTAGTTACATTTTGGAGATTTTTTTTGACATTTCGGGCATTTTCTCCAATTCATCTTATCTACTTTCACTATCTACTTAGGTGAATGTTGACTTTGGAACCATTTTTAAAGAATAACTACAGAATGGCTGGAATTTGTAAAGTCACAAATTGTTACATATTTATATATTAAGTCAGTGTTATATGAAATTTAAGCAAATGTTAACCTCCTACAAGCAATTTATTATCTAGAAATATATATATAAAGATTAATTACATTCTGCATGTTTAAATTGAATCTGATTTAATTCACAATTCCTTAATACTGAACATTCTAACTTGGGCATACATAAAATTTATGGATTGAAAACTCTATAGTAACCATGATTATAATGGGTAATCTCTTACACACAGTATCAGCATTTGGAAGGGTAGTCAGATATAGTGCATCATCAATGAAAGAAGCTTATGAAAATATTATGAATATGCATGGGGTTTAGAAGACAATTCAACATTGTTTTCATTTACCCTTAACTAGTTACTATTTAGCTTTAGTTTCCCCCAAGGCAGAATTTAGGATGAGAGTTAGAATACAAGTAGTTTGTTTGGGATATAATCCCAGGAAACACAATGAGAGAATGAGGGACTGAGACTAGGAAGGGAAGACAATAAAGAGTGTGTTGATGTGGTCCCCATAGGAACCTGGGGTCCCATCCTGCAGTGTACCTTGTGAGTGACAATCTGGGGCATAGCATGGAACTATCCCACTAAAGGGAGAACACGGTGTTTATCCATGAACTCCTGCTCTTCATTCTGAACTCCTTGGCATTTTCCACCTGCTCAATGCCCAAGCTAAGCATACTCCTTAGGCAAGAAAGTGTCTTCAGGTAGAAAGATTCTGAAAGCCTTGGAGATGGATAGAACCTGTCTGCAGATGATTTCTTGGGTGGGCAGAGGGGATATGAGCAGGGAAGTGTTAGCAGCGGCAAATTCATACGGGTCTACAGCAACCTCAATTCTTGCTTCCTCATAAGAAAGAATTCGACCAAGAGGGCACAAGGCAGAGCGGGAGACAGAGGAAAGTTTTAGAGCAGGAGTAAAAGTTTATTAACATTTTTGGAGCAGGAATTAAAGAAAGCAAAATACACTTGGAAGAGGGCCAAGTGGGTGACTTAAGAGATCTAAGTGCATGGTTTGACCTTTGACATGGGGTTTTATACACTGGCATGCTTCCGGGTCTTGTGTCTTTTCTCCCCCGATTCTCCGCTGGGATGTGCAGTGACCTGCCAGCACTTGGGAGGGGCCGCAGGCGCAGTGTGTTTTCTGAAGTTGTATGCATGCTCATGGGAGGCGTTTTACCCTTACCAGTCAATTGTTCCTAGAGGGAGCTTATATACCTGTTAAACTGTGCCATTTTGCCTCTTACTGCACATGCTTGAGCCAACTCACCCAGCTTCTGAGATCTTATTGGGAAGTGCTGACTACAAGTTTCAGGTGTTTTCTGTCTATTGGGAGATGGCCTTTCCCTGGCACTGCCTGCAAGTAGTTCTTATTTTAGATAGTGTAACAACCGCCTAACCATCATCTGATGATTACCTGACATTCCTGATTGGGAAGGTGTGGCCTCTCCTACACTACTCATGTCTGCCTAACTGCCTACTCTAACAGAACTACCAGTGGCAACCTCAGTCACCATTCTCTGGATGCTGAGTCCATCCACTTCAGCTGGGCAACCATCAGTCCCTCTTCTCTGTGATCTCCACTTTTCTCACAGCACAATCCATCTTTCCTATCCCTCTCTCCTCTCCCAGTGAACTCAAAAAGATAAGAAAAGTACTGAGGCATTCTAACATGCATTTTTATTGACCTGAGAGTCTGTTAACAATTCTAAGTGACGTTACTATTATGTTTACAACTATTCACTATGAGGGAACTACCAGAGAATGCAAGAAAGCATACACAGCATTAGTACAAGTGTACCAATGTCAGAAACAACCCCATAATTTCTATCTTTCACGATATGCTTCAGCCAAGCATTGCGTCATCTTTACATAAATACAGTCACTGTGCTGAAACTCACCTTCAAGAATTATTTTTTTACTTGATCTTGACCAGATCCCTTATGTTACCCACAGACATCTATCAACTTAATTGCCCATGCCCTTGGCATATAACAGGTGTAAGGTTGTTCACTAAAATGGAGTATTTCAGTCAAGTTTATATTATTTTCTTCTAGTTGCTGGTTCCAAACCAGACCTCTCTATCTCCTGGAATTCAGACATTTACCTGTCCAGACCACAACTGTCAAACTAACTGACTTCTTACTTACCAACCTGGGTTTCTGCTCTCCCAATTCTTCCCTGACCTTGGCAATTATATACACTTCCACTCGTCTATTGCCTGTCTAGAGTCTGTTCTCTTAAAACTACCTCAGTATATTGCCCAGTTCTGGCTTCCCTGTCCTGATTACTGTTCCATTGGCACCCGTGGAACTGCTATTAATTCAATCAGTAAGTACTCATTCCATCATAACTACTAATCTAATCATTAAGTATTAATTCAATTTTTGAGAACTTACCATGTGTTCTGTTGTAGGAGTTGAAACATAGCAATGAATACAACAGACCAAGTCTCAGTCCTGAAGGAACTTAATTATCAAGGGGTGACTGGTCAGGGCAAATATTTTGTCAAAATATGTTTACAACAAATACCCAGTTTGAACTGCAGCTTCAGTTCAAACTATTTCCTCAGAACCACCACAACTGACCATAACTAGAAAGAAATATATGTCATTTAACACTGCAAAAAGCAACTAGAAAATAATTTGCCATGTTTGAAATGTAAGGTGGAGTCTGAAAAATATGCTTTACTTTTTAGGGTATTTCAAAATAACCTTTGCCCCAGATAGTTTTGAAACAAAAGAAATTCAGAAAAATATTTGGTCTGTCTGTGGTTGATACTTTTTTAATTTGAAAACCATTATCAAATACCCTAATTTGTTTTGTATCTACCCTAATTTTTTAAAGTCTGAAATAGAGTAATTAATTTATTTATTCACTCATTTAGCCATTCAATTCATACATTTTGAATGTCTATTGTATGTCGGAACAGAGCTAATTTTCCAAGGGGAGGGACGTAGACTAAGTAGGCAGTCCAATAATGTATGACAGTGCATATAAGGAAATAACCTGTATACACTGATATGGGAGGTAAGGGGGAAGGTTTGGGCGAAGGGAAACTTTTCAGATAAACAGAGAATGCTTGAGAAGTTAGGAGTGAGACTGAGACTTCTTTTTATGTCAAAAACAAATATAATGTGGCTGAAACAGTCTCATATGCATTAAAATGATTATAACATATCTGCCCATTATTTATGACTGTTTCCCACAATGTTCACCTTTGTTCTGAAAATGTGACTAAAATTCCAAAAGTTAAAAGCAAGAGAAAGTTTGAATGGGTGTGAAACAAGGACTTAGAATATAATTGCTCTTTCAACATTAATTATACTGTATATTTTGAGAAGCTATAATCAAGAATTGAAAGTTGCTTTTTGTCTCAGGTTCAAAAATCATGAAGCAACAATTTACACAATGAATGTATCTTTGTAAGAAATTCTGAAACAGAAAACAATGAGTTGGTTACAATTTCCTATGTGAAAATGAGTCCAGACAAGGAATATTGCCTCTCAGCTCTTTTGGGGGTTTATTTTGTGGATGCTTGTTAAGGGGCATGGGAGGTTATGAGGGCAAATAGAAGAAGGTTCAATAACAAAAGCATTTAGCATGAATAAATTTTAAAGACACTTTTGAGAAATCAAATATGGCTAATTTTACACAATAGATTTTAAAGCATGTGAACAAAAAATTATTGGCCAAGACAATTTTCCAAAACCTCATTTTGTTCTTATTCACCAAATTGTAAATAAACTATCTGTTGCTACCTCTGTAAGCCCTATCAATACAATTATATGTTGTTATGACTTGGTTTCATCCTAGTATTATTACATTTTAAAAATAATCATATTCATCATTTTATTCCCATCTAATGGAAATAATGTCTTCAGCATCTACTGTAGGAACATTATGACTTATGTATTAATATTCAGACACAGGCAAATATTTAATTCTAGTTACAAAATTATCTTGAAAAATTAAGCTCATATTGAATTATTATATTTACTTAAAAACTGTAAAAATAGTATGTTTTTCTAATAAATGATTATTATTATTTTATTCTCAATTCCTTTTTGTCTGATAAAACAACATAATTCCTATAGATGTAAACTAACAGCTGGTTGAATTATTCATGATTTATCTGATTTTATGACCACAGAGTAATAAAAAAAATGGAGGAAGAAGAGTAGAGTCGTGCATCCCATAACAATATTTTGGTCATTGACAGATTATATATGTGATGGTCTCAGTTATCAGATTGTAAAACATAATATATATAGGGTTGGTACTATCCACAGTTTTAGGTACCCACAGGGGGTCTTGGAATGTATCCTCCTTGGATAAGTGGGGACTACTGTACTGCACATACTGTCCATGACATTTTTTCTTTTTAATTCAATCTATGTAACTCAGGCAATTTTCATTTCAGTACATATATGTAGTTTTACACAATCTTCAGTGATTGCATAATTCCATTTTAAAACTAGTAATTTTATTGTTTCTATAAAAAGACACATGCTTGTTCTAAAATATAGTCAAAAAGAAAAATACAAAGAAGAAAGCCACATATCCTCAAATGATTCCATCACCAGATATCATTGACATTCACTGTCCAGTATTCCAGGCATCTCTCCAAGCCCAAATAACTCAGAGTATAGATATATATATATCAATGCCGTGCAAGAACAGGGATAGTGTCACACATACCACAGCTCTTTTTTAATTTCTTCAGTTCCTGTTTATTAAGTACAAACCATTCTTTTTGTCATTGCCAAAAAGAAGTAGTAGCAAAGCAAGCCTCAAAGATTTCAGGAAATATGACATTTAAAACTTTGTCCAGAGAAAACTCTATCCATTAGTTGCTTCCTGCAGACAACTAAGAAGCCTACACAGTGATCAGGAGCACTGTGTCTCATAGACACAGTAGGCAGTCAAACTCCTTTCCAAGTATGGACACCTGCTGAGGTACATAGCTCTGCAGCAGCCACGGGCAGGCCTGGGGTCCCTCAGACCAGTGGCGACCTACTCTTGCTCTAGTGCTGCTCCTAGAGACAAGCTTGAGAATCTGCTGCTGATGTGTTTTACAACCTGGGAGGTGTCTGTGGTAGGCAGACCTATGTCCCCAAAACACAAATGCTCTAGTCCCTGGAACCTGTGAACATAATACCTTACATGGCAAAAGGGACTTTGCAGATGGGATTGAGTTAAGGATCTTGAGATAGAGAATGATCCTAGATGACCTGAGAGTCGGGGGAGCCACGTAGTCCTGAAGGTCCTTGTCAGGGGGAGGCAGGAGTGCCAGAGTCAGAGAGAGGTGTAAGCACAGAAGCAGATGTCAGAGAGGGCTGTGTTTCCTATCGCTGTTCTAACAAATTACAGCAAACTTGATGCCTTAAAGTTACACAAACGTATCACCGTTCTGGAGCTCAGAATCTAAAATGGGTCCACAGGGTTGCGTTCCCTCAGGAGGCTCTGAGAAGAATTTGTTTCTTGGCCTTGTCCAGCTTCTAGAGGCCTCCTCATCCCCTGACTGGGGACCCCTTCCTCCATGCTCAAGCCAACAGTGTAGCATCTTCAAATTCCTATCTAATTCCACTTTGCTATTAGGTACTTAGAAGTATAAAAATGTAGAGGCACCATCTAGAAGAGGGTAAGAAAAGAAAACATGATCACAGCTGCTAATCAGCATACACACACACACACACACACACACACAGGCAGGCTCTGCTGTTGTTGGCTAACATGTAATATATCAGGTGGATGCTCAGTATTTACAGAGGGCCTAAAAGATGCATAGTGCTAGTTAAATAGATAGACAAAGTGCTGAAATGGATATTGCCTTCCTTTTATTCAAGAAAATGCAATGTTTTGTCTGCCAAGAATTTGACATTTTGCTTAAGGGTAAGATGAGAAAATATTTAGGTAGGCATTAAAGGAAAGCAGAGAAATTTAAGTAATAGCAAAATGCCAGTAAAACACCACACACACACACACACACACACACACACACACCCTGATTAGCCACAATCCTTTAGGTAAAGGTCAGAAAAGTATAGAATAGGCCTATAAGAAATAATGGTTACACACATACACACACACAGAGGCACACACATGTATTACATAAGACAGAAAGCTTTTCGTCTATAACTATTCACAGCCAAAATATGCCTGGCTGTAGAAGAGGCTGATGAAAAATTATCAGGTGGGAAAAATATTCGAGCAGGTGATACATGTTGAAGAACAGACAAATCAACAATTCATCCTTTAATGCTGTCTAAAAACGTAAAGCAGGGTTGGTACAATTTAGTAAATGCCACCCATCCACAAAGCCCATATCAAGCCAATTTCCAACAGCCAACATTTTCCATCTTATTTTCTCTATAATATTTAGCTCTTTGCTTTAATTACACTTGATATTTGTAAAGAGAAAGCTGGCGTTGTAATAATTGGATAGCTTTTTTATCTATGTTGGCAGAAACAGAATTTTCTCTTATATTTGAAGAGCAATACAAAAGCAAAGCCTCCTTTTCTCACAAACTCAATGCCAAAACTATCCTCTGAGTCACACAGTTTCTTTAAATCATGTTGTTCTGAAAGTTGAGATGTGCTATCTTAAAGCTGCTGCCAGGATCACACTGTTCCTAAGCTAGTACCAAAAAACTAGCAATGTCAATCCGTCAAAATGTATAGACCTCTCCAATACATTATTTTTCTCCTCTTTTATTCTCTTCTTCCTTCTGACATTCCCACTTTTTTTCTTTCCTTTCTCTTATCCTTCTTTCTTTCCTATTTTATGCTTCTCTTTTCTTCCTTTTTTCCTTCCTTTTTTGTCCTTCTTTCCCCTCTTTATCCCCATCTCTCTCTCTCTATCTCTCTCTCTCTCTCTGTCTCACACACACACACAAATACATACACACACACACACACACACATTGAGGATGCAAGAGAAAGCAAAGTAATGACAACCTTTTAAAATTACAGATCCAAAAGAAACTTGGGAGGTCCTAATATAGCAAGAAAATTCTCTTCTAGCCACATTTTTTTCTAGAAAAAAATAATTCCTGACTGAGCTGCAGAGTTTCAGAAATGTAGCACAATACCTTCAGTTTTAAAGGAAAAACTGAATCTTCTAATGGAAAAAAAAATCTGTGTTGAATTAATTACTTTTAATGTCTATAAAACATTTTAACTGTTGGGGATAATGTTTTATTTATCATTAACAGCAATCAAATGTAAATGTATTTTTAAAATTGTTTCATCATTAAATAAGTATTTTAAATTGCATTATGAAATCTAGGAAAGGTATGCTCTTTAATATGTACTAATGACATTGTGAGTTGACTGTCTGGGCAAAATTCAAATATAATCCTGTAGACTTTCGTTAAAAAGCAGGTTTCCTAAGTTCTCATTCTCATAAGTTATTCTTAGCAATTTTAAAATGCCAGAAACATTTCTTAAAAATTTTGAATTCACTTTGCAAGCAAAATAGAAAACTCTACATGTGCACAACTACCAAAATTTTCATTTATGTATTCAAAATACCTGTTTTGAAAGGACATTTACCTGTTTTCAGTCACAACTTAGGTGTAAATCTCTAAAATTTTAGCTGACAGGTTTTACTATGTAATAAAACATGTCAAATTCAAACTGACAAGTGGATTTCATTTTTGGAGGGTTTTTCCTCACACCTTTTTCCATTATAATACAAGTACTACTTAGCCATATGATTTTCTGCAAAACTTAACGAAAATGTAAAACATAATGCATGTCTCAACATCTTAACACTTACATAGAGCGTTCTGGGGGAAAAGAAGAGTCTTGCTAAATTCAGAAAATTGTGCTGTCTGTAAATGAAGAGGCTGCCAGCTTTCATCTGTTCTCTTTCTCTAGGTACTTGCATGCCTGCCTTCTAAACCTAGAACGAGGACAGTAATTCCATCCTTGTTGCATCTCTGAAATTCTTCAATTACTCAATTTGTGGAATGAGAATATCGCATTGTCCAGCCACATTTGTTCTAAGCAGATGATCTGGACATAGAGAGATGTCAGCCAATGAGCAGAATAACCACTGTATTTGCAGCTTATCTTTTAATGGAGATCTGGAGAGATGTAAAATGCAATCATCCCGTTAAGTATGCATATGCACCACTCCGTGTGTAATCAACCTGGAAATTATGAGATAATGTATTATATTTATTTTAAGCCACAATTAATATTGAAAATAGATACTAATATGACAAGCTATATAAATTGTAAAGCACTTTTATTGTGGGTGCTGACTCCAGTTTGGTGAGTGGTGAGAGACTAAACTACAGTTCACTGAAATTGTGTCTCTGTGTGTGTGTGAGAGAGAGGGAGATAGAATTAATTGTGTGTGTGTGTGTGTGTGTTATAGAATTAATCTATTCTATAACCATCATTATTAGCATGAACATTAAGCAACAAGAACTGGTGCTCTAGTTTAGCTACAGCAGGACTTCTTAATTTTGAGCTACATCCTTAGATGAAAAGAAAAGAGACGTTAAGATTGTATTTGCATAAAAACTTTTCATTATTTAACTTTTAACCTAAAAATAGATACTTACAAACTTAACTTTTTGTACAAATGCCTCAACATTAAATAGAAAATGATATTTATTTATTATCAAATGTCATATAACAAAAGAAACGCTAGCAGTTATTAAAAGTGGACCACTACTGCCCCCTTCTGGTATAAAAAAGGAGGAAAATTGTTCTTCTCAGGACTTGAAAAGACACTCTCCCTAATCCCCTAAACAGCTGTTTCAAGTCAGATTTACACCAATTCTTTTCTGACTTAGTAATAAATCCTTCATTCTTCACCTAAAATGTTAGATATTCTGATGTTTTACTATTGTGAGTTACCTTTCTAAGAAACATTATAAAGTCAGGGAATCCTGTTAATTCTTAAATATAATAAAATGCCTTTATATAAATTGAATTTGAAAATAAATTTGGGAAATCATCTTTTAAAAAACATTGGAAGTTTTATCATCATCGGTTTTACATTCGATTGTGTGAAAGCTAATAAACTTGAATCTATATCTGGCTTAATCACATTAAATGTCATGTTGCCGCGGTTTTCACCAAATTCAAGCTGATACTCACAGACACACTCATTCATTACACTCCTTTCTGACATAACATAAAGGGCAAAAGGCAGCATGATAGATTAAAAAGATATTATGGTACAATATTAATTACAGTATCAGCACCTTTTTCTAGCTCAGACTGCATATAAATGTCTATTTTCATTTTTACATTCAGAATATACTTTGAGGGAGAATGGATTTATTGCATAGTGAATGGGAATTTTGGTCAGATATTTTAATGTCAGGATGGCACCAAGTGTAAGCACATTAGAAAATTTGGAATTTCTATCTTTAACCCAATTTGGAATTTTGCAAGTAAGATTGAGGGATATTGTACAAATCATAATGTATGTAACCAGATAAAACAAAACAGAAACACTTAATTTAAAAATTCTACTCTATGAAATTGTAAGGCAAAAAATATTACCTTTTTCTCCAAAGAATTTTAGAAAAGTATAACAAAACACTAGTTTGTAGAAGTGAAATATTAAAATAAATGGTATTGTATTCTTAAATTATAATAGTATCTCCTGGTGTTGGGCATATTACAATAATTTATGAAATCTTCCATTAGTAAAATTACCCACAAATCAATAACTTTTGATACTGCTTAAATATATCAAAATAAAAATACTCAATATTTCTAACACATCTCATCAAAATATGGATTTATAATCAAGATCAACCTCAGAAAAAAAATTATCCTCAACCAGCAATGTCACATTGAACTTCCAAATAAGCTTGCTAAATGCCTCTGTTATCTGACTAGGCTCAATTCATATTTTACTCCTAAAGTACCATTATTCCATGTCATTACTCATACCTCATTCCAGGATAATTTTGTTTTCTGAAAAATATGTGGCTATATTTTTTTTAGTCTTTCCTGCTACTCACTTCAGGGTTGTGTGTCTTTCCTACTGAGGCAGTTTAACTTTCACACATTGAAAATGACAACCAGCTCAATTTGGTGATGCAGAAGAACTGAATACATCAGGAATAATGGGACCTAATGAGATGTTTGTGTTATACTATATTTCAAATGAACGAGTGCTGCTTTGTGAAAGTATGAAGAACCCAGGAAGTAGCACCAGAGGGATGATTTCTGAATGGGTGTTTTTCCCTATCAAATTTGTGACTCTCCTACAGCCTATCCTGTTGACCAGGAGGATGACAGCAGGATGAGACATGCTGACTTTGCTAATTATTCTTTCCTGAGACTCTCTGACAGAATCACTTATAATTTCTAAAATTCTCTGGTGTGATCCAGATGTTTCTATTCCACCTTTCTCTTCAGATTTTCAAAAATATACAAAGGAATCCCTCTATCTAGAGAACAATAAATCAAATGAGGAAACAATTTAAATTATTATTTTTAAGCAGCAATAGTGATCGCATCATATCACAGGAAAACTAAAACATATTTGATTTCTAGCTTTAACTCTTCGACTGCATTTAATGATGGTCCTTGTTTTATTAGCACTCCCAACAAGCATATGGAGGGCACTTTTCCATACATTCTCTCTGACACTCAGAGGCCAATTCTCTCTGAATGCAAACCACACATGGTACAGCTGCGGAGTGCTGATGCTGGTATGCAGACCCTACAGACATGCAACTGTCACTAGGTGAAACCGCATTAATAAATACCCACCTCAGAGAAGAGGCAGGTATTAAGGCTTTTAAGGCATATTATACATTATATTCAGAAATCTCTGAGTTGCTTCTTGCAGTTCAGAAGGAAGAGGACCCTGAATATTTTAGTTTTATATAAACATTGATATGTATATATAAGATATTGCTACTATAATCAAAAGGACCCCCAAAGAAAAACCAAATATGATCTATGTACATGGGAGGAAAATCAACTGTATGAAAACTAACAATTTTAGACCCAAATTCTAATTTTTAATTCATATGTGCCAGTTACCCAAATGTTTTAAATATTTGGGAAAATAAAGGCTTTTCCATGTATGCGAATATTTATAGTATTTGTATAGGTAACAGTTCTCCCAGTTTTAGGATACCTTATCTAACATATATTCTAAACTTGGTAGATCTGTGTACTAATTATGAGAATCATAAAATTATGTTTCAACAGGAAAGAAAAATGTAAGAGAGAAAAAAGTATTCCAAAAAAATAAAGCAACTAAAACTGTTTAACTGTTAATGATGAATTCCAACTATTAGGTAAAGATTTTTTTTCCTAGGTAGATCGTGGGAGTTCGTGATAACTATAGGTATGATCAAGGCTTATTTTAATGCTTTGAAATGTCAAATGAGTAATTTTATTCTCTTTTATTTTTAAACTATTTGCAGAGACAACACAAAATTATATAATGTTACATTTATTTTAACCTACACTTCTTCCTTCATAAGGTTACTTGTCTAAACATTTCACTAACATTGTGCAATTTTAAACTGAGAAAAAGAACGAAGTTACAAGTGTGACAATTTATCAGGAATAGATTAAGTGACAGCTGTAACTAGAATCAGAATTAGTAGATTATTTTAATAGTTCCAGGAAGAGTATAATTTACAAAAGTACATTTGAACGATGTTAGGAAGATATCAGGAAGAATTATTTGCCTAGTACAGGATGATTTCTTTAAGTTAAACTTCAGTAATATTCTTTCCATTTGAAATGTTTTAAGTATAGAGATGTGTCTCTTGATTCAGCAATTCAACACGGATTCATTGACATGAGAGAAAAGTGAGCATTTCCCAAAGATTTTGCTGAAGTCATGGAATCTTTTTGTAAATTTATTATTTTTAAAACATATCTTTTGATAGATTGTCCTTCCTGTCATTGTAATTCTAAGAAAATAATATATGCATTCAAATTTTTTGATATACTAAATTAACTGCAATTCGTCTTTCTTACAGTTGAATTACTAAGAAAGAATTTATTTAGTCAAAGCTTCATTATATTCTATTTATCAACTCCCTAATATCTAGAAATCTGTTTTTTTCCTCTATATCTAGAAATCTTTCCTTTTTTCCTGAAACACTGCTCCTCCAAAAAATCTTGACTATTTAAGAGGTATTAATCCAAATTTTCTTAAAGTCTAAAATATTAACAGTCAATATTAATATTTTACCAACATAATCCACTTGACTTTAATGCAAACATATATGTGATACATGTTTTTGTGAAGCATCTTTCATTATGTCCCTCAGTATGTTCTTTCATAAGTCTTATCCATTTCAATGTCATTTCTTCAGGTGAAAAAAGGAAAAAAAAAAAAAAAAGCTGCAAGAGGAACCATTTATCCCTTACACAATGATGTGTATATTTAGGTATTTCTTAGATTGGTGATAATGAGGATTAGATGATGATAATGATGATGATGATTTAAAATATTATATTTTTATAAATATTGCTTGAAAAGAAGAACTTCAACTTGGGAATTATGCCCAACGCAAATACACCTTTCAACTTTACATTTTGTAATTTTAAAATTTCCCTTTCCAAAAGTTCCTTCTGGATAATTTCTTATTATCCTGCTTGAGTTTTTATAAATGGTATGCATTGCAAGGCGGAATATATTTTGCATTTCCGTGAAAGGTTTAATACCCATTGTAAGTAGATTCATGACTGTACAAGGACTATAAAAAAAGAAATTGCATGATATCCTTACCCTCACAGTGATTACATTCTCTTTCAAAACCAAATAACTGTAACATAGAGCACAGTCTCTCCTACATTATGGGATGTTAAACTTTCACTCACAAAAATCTATATGTTTAGCATATTTACTATAAACAAGTAACATTTAGTTTACCTGTTAACTGATACAAAAGTGTTTTCTCCATATAGCCAAGGAGGAAAAAAAGCAAGTGGGTTATAAACACATACAATACAGATAGGTAAATAGATACAAGACAGAAATTCAAACTAATATAAAGATTTGAACTGACTTACATTATCGATTTTGGTGAAATGGAAGAAAGAACATTTTTCAGTATAGAAATATGCATATTTATGATATATCTAATTCAGTGTCCAGTTTGTTTTCTGATTTTTGTTTACTAAAGAGAAAGAAAAAGAGCTCTATACTCTCTGGACAAAAACATGCTGGACTTAACACTAGCCAGCCAAATGTGACCTAATTTTAAACTGCAGTTGAAGAGTTAGGTCCTATCAAAACTGCCTACTCACAGAACTCAAAAAATGACCATGTACAAACCAGTAAATGACCATGCAAATAGACAAGTGAATAAAAGGAGAACTGAAGGTCAATCTATAAACTAAGGCACAGAGAGTAATTTATTTATGATTGAAAAATAAAAATAAAAGTTTAAAATGCGAATAGAAATTTTCATGCGAAGATTGAAGCTATGGTTCTATAAATGTAAATATTCCCTGTACTAAAGTAGTTAGACAGAAATTAACATTTTATCATTATGGTTTCACCTGGGAAGAAGATTCTGAATTTTACCTATGTCTAAGCAATGCTTTTCTAAATGGATTTTGAATAAACTCAGAAATGACATCACAAAACAATTAGCCAAGTTCATTAATGATATTCATTCCAAGTACATTGAGGCTTTAGCCAAGTAGATTGAGAAAAGTAATGACAAATTTTTAATGGCAGCTCATCTCCTTAAAATGAATTTTCTCAAATCTCTTCTGTTGGAACTTGTACAGTTGGAAGCATGCAGTTGATCGTTCCTAACATTTGCATGAATGTGTATGTGCTTGTGAGTGGCCACTATGTGTGAAGTCTAAGGGGGACTGCTCCATGTTAATGAGAAACCAAGGAATTTCTCTAGCAGCATCTGGCGTAAGTGTGAATCACATAATTTAAAGCTGCCTTGGACAGCTTTTACTTACATATCTTATTTCAAATTTTAGATCTTCTTTCTTAAAAAGCACTTTAATCTTTATAATATTAAAAAGGGAAAAGTGTTCTACCTTGTGCTTCCAGAAGCAGTTATGGATGGAGGAGACCACCACCCCATGCACTCTGGTGGTACAGAATGAACATCACAAGCTCATACTGCTGTTTTCAGGAAACTTGAAAAGGTACCAGGTGCAACCCAATCTGACAGTAGCCTCTCATAAGCACAAGTCTGCAATCTGTAGGCAGAATTATCAGCCAACTCAATTCACTCTAACAGAATTAGAATCCGAACCCTTTGAACGTAAAAGTCCACCTTGTCTTATCAGATTCCAAGCCTTTTTATTTTTTACATCATCCTTTGTAAAGGTTATAATGTAGATGCTCAGCAAAACTTCCATTAAGAATGTGTTGTTTGTAATTTTCACAAGACTTAAAAAAAAGAACAATAATATGGAATTTGAAATCAAAGTTGCTTTTATTTGAATTAAATAAAAATAACTGACAGTAATGAAAGCTACACCTTCTATATAGTTTAATGATGTCATTAAATTAAACCTACATCAAACCTTCATTAGAATAATTGCATGATTTTTAAATTAAATTCAACTCTACAACATTGAAGACATATTTTCAGAGAAAAGTAACTTGGCATTAACTTTTTTAAAGAAAGGATTTAATTGACTTTCTTCTTGTGCTCCAATTCTTAACAGAAATGACTTCTAGTTTTTTAAATTATATTTTTGTTTAAGATATATTACAGAAATGCCAGGATATAGATGAATTAAAATAGCAATAAGTTGAATGTCTCAAATATCTCAAATATATACTCCTGTAAAGTCTATATCAAATTGATAAACTAGAAAATTCATGAAATGGCCAAAAACTAGGAGTTCTTACTTGAAGGATTATCTTATATATGATTTTACCAAAACTACAGTGTGGCATGCAAACATGAAGAACTTTGGAAAACAATGTGCTTAATTAATCTCAGCAAAAGTATACACAACCAATTTGTCAGCAATGTGATTTATGTGGAAAAATTTAGTTAATCTATCATTTTATAAGTAATATAATGAGCTACAGCACAAATTATATTTTTATAATCCAAATAGCCAAAGTTTTACATCAAGATTAAAATGATCAGAGATCATTATTCTTAAAACATTATGTTTTGAGGCTCAAGTTTTTATGACTCAAGTTTCATCAAGAATCTTCATATTTGAATATTCTGTTTGCAAGTGTTCTTTGCTTCACTTTTAAACAAGTCTCAGTGTAGCAAGGATGTCTTTGAAAATGAACCTTCTTAGTGCTTATTGAAAAGAAGGTAAGAACAGAAACATGAATTTTTCTCCTAATAGTGACTCCCCCTGAAAATAATAATTAGCTGGTGAAAGGCAATACTGTCTCAGCTGTCAGCAGCCCTAAAATCAGAGTCTCCAGTTTAATCATATCCTTAGTATAATATGCAAAGACCTCTTTAGGAACCCAGAGCTAGCACTAATAAACACATAGTGCCAAGTCATTTTATTTTCTAGAAAAAAAAATCAGTATCTGAAAAACTCAGAAAGAAATTGACATTTACTTTTTCTTTTTAAAAGTATGATTAATATTATTTTGTTAATGAGAACTTTTTAAAATTTTATTGTTTTGTGAAATTGTTATGAGTACATAGTAGGTGCATATATTTATGAGGTACGTAAGATGCTTTGATGCAGGCCAGCAATGTGAAATAGGCAGGCACATCATGGAGAATGGGGTATCCGTCCCCTCAAGCATTTATCCTTTGACCTACAAAC